>NW_017307009.1:48474-142182 GCF_000935625.1 Nanorana parkeri
TCGGCCGAACATGCTCAGCATGTTCGGCCGACCCGAAGCCACGGGAAGCAAGCTGATCTACGGCTGATTTCAGCCGATGAACAGCTGAAATCAGCCGTACCAGCCTGAAATGAATAGCCGAACAGTGTTGGCCCTCGGCAGCTTCGTGAATAGACCCCTATGAGTGGTCTCAGCTTACTCTCTTCTGTGGTGTATATTACTTACTTGAACCAGTTAATTTATATTTGCTGCTGTTTCAGTAACTCTATTTTTCACTTGCATGATGACCCAAAGGCTATTTGACTACAACTACATCTACTGCTTGGATACAAAAAAAGGTTATTTGACTACCCAATGCTGATCTAGCCTTGTTTTTATGGAATTTATGGCACTTCTGCCACTCTGAATAGTAGCACCCTATTTTATTTCCAGGAAAATTCATTATTGAAATTGCTCAGCAGAAACTACCTACTTTGCTCAGTGGGGTATCCAGGATATGGCATGTATGGCTTGTGCCATCGATGCCACATGCAAAGGCCATTCCACTCAGCATTAGAGATGGACTTGGCTGCACTGCACCCCGACATTCAGTGGTTGACAGCCAGTCCTCCCATACCAGGTCAGGCAAGACCCCACCAGGCCAGCAGTAGCTGCCTAAAGTCAGTACTCACTAGATGCGGCACTTGGGCCTCAGCATCACACAACGCTGCCTCTGCTCTCCTCCTGGAGGTGGAGCACTCTGTCAGTCATTACGTGACTGAGAGCTTTAGGACTCCACTATTGGGAGCTGCAGGAAAGATCAGAGAAATAGGCACTGTGCCTGTACTGGCTGCTTACCATGAGCACCAGAGAGGAGGAGGATAAGCCCTGGGGCGGGGGACCTGCCTGTAACAGTCACATCTTTTTGGCAGATCATTTATGATCTCCCTCTGTGTCTTTCACCCTCAACCCTCCCTCCTATTGTCTGTGCCACCTTACCATATTCTGTACCTATAGTGTGCTCCTACTCCCGGTATACCCTGTACTGTGTCAGCCTACCATACACTGTCCCTGCACTGTTCCCTCTACCATTATCTTCATACCCTGCACCATGCCAGTTTAGTATACACTGTGCCTCTATCCTCATCAGCACACATAAGGGTGGCTTTATAAGACTCTGCAAGAGAAAAGAGCCATCCTAAAACAGGATATCAGCGCAGGGCTCAGAAGACCAGCTGATCCTGCAGAAAACTAAAACTTATAAATATCAAAAATCAGCATCTATTGTAAGTGATTTCATCAGCATTTGAAATAGCTTGAAAACATTTTGACTTTAATGGCACTTTAAAGAAATACTTTGCTGGGAAATTTATATTTTGGAACTGGATTTATTAGTGAAACAAGTTTGAGAGTTTAATATTACTTTTAAGTGTTTGACTTGAATTTTTTTAGTTGATACTTTGTAAAGTTACCTAAAATATGGTGTCAGATGTTTAAAAAGAGGCACAATTTCAATGCTTGCAATAGGCCTCTAACGTTGCCTATTTGCTATACCAGGTATGTGACAGAAATTGTGAGCAAAGGAAAAGCTCCTCCCCAGGAAACTTTGAGAGCAAATAGCATACTTAACTTTACACCATTTCTGAAGTTCAAGTTGAGATGAGTAACCTCCTTTAAAATAGACTTGTGTTCTCTGTCCTTTTCTCTAATATATTCTAATATATACATTAATATTCATAATTTTTGTATTTCAAATTTACAGGGTTAAAATTTGTGTTTGCTTGAAAAAATAAAAAGAACAGGGAATGTTGAGATTCTAAGCTTTTTTGACACAACAGATGTAGAAAGTCATCCAGATGAAAATATTATTGGAAAAATTGTTAATGCTAAAGGCATAAATGCAAAATATGTAAGGTAATTAGAAGAATCAGAATGTTGATGAGGGCAGGGAGGCAAACACATGTTGAATCGGGCAGAGAAGCCAACAATGTTTGCTGTTATGCAAAAAAAGCATCTTGATAAACAGTATATACCTTGTAGTTATTCCACAGCATTTTGAAAGTTATGAACATGTATATGGAGGCAATGAGGAAGAGACATTAAAATCCTAGCATGAAATATGGATGTACAAAATGAAATACAAAGTATTATTTTTTTACTCAGCACTTCTGTGTGCACCAGTATTTGTTCCTGTGATTACAATTTCTTTTTAGGTGACTTTGATCCAAAAGACATATGAGGACATATGAAGCATCAATGCAGCCAATTAAAAAAAGACAAAAAAATACAGTTTTACTACCAAAGTAAAACATGAATATTATGGATTTTAATGCATGTTACCGGCAGGGAAGCCTATAATAAATATCAAATGTGATTTGAAGTAGATTAATACCTTCCTCTATTCTAAAATATTATGCCACAATACCAATTTCTAATTTCTTATCTTCAGATATGCAAAATGTTTCCTTAACTATTATACTGTATATCTACTTTTCAGTTCAGGTTACTAATGCTATTGTTATGCTTTGTTCTGTTTCATGCCCTTTAATGTCTCACAATGTTAGTTGTATTCACAACATTTTGCATTCCTTGCTTTTGTAAGGACAGAGAGTATCAA
This sequence comes from Nanorana parkeri, assembly GCF_000935625.1. Lineage (NCBI taxonomy): Eukaryota > Metazoa > Chordata > Amphibia > Anura > Dicroglossidae > Nanorana > Nanorana parkeri. The sequence goes on from NW_017307009.1 coordinate 51,050, forward strand.
GCTCACATTGTAACTTTTCTTCTTTTATGTTGAAGATAACTTAAAAAAATAGCTTGCAAAGAAAAAAAATCAAATGTAGAACAGAAAAGATTTTCCAGGGGAGTCTTAACTCCACAGCATCAAAGATACTCACAGTGCACACCAGGTTTTTTCCTCTTACTGCAGTTTGCATATGTTAATCTCAAAATGTTTCTTTTACACACAGAGCACTGTAATTTAAATAGATTCTAAGTTTTTATAATTTCTAAAACACATATCCACTATGTACAGTATAAATATATAGTATTGTACTGTTGCCGTAGTACTATTACTGTTCTGTGTCCCATTTAAAAAGATTCTTTCTCCTTCACCAGGCAGTTTTGAACTGAATTGATTAACAATATTATTTTCACACATTGAGTGCTGGAATATAAAGACATTAATTCTGTATTTGTACTGTGCTTATAGTTTACTGTAGATAGCTAGACAATACTAGAATGTACATGGAGGAGGGTTCCAGAGGGCCATCTCCAATTCCCTTTGTTTTGGGTCTGTTTCTCTCATACCGGGTTCACTGTAGGCCTATCTTTTAAACAGTCCATTATTTTTACTAGTTTTATATTGTTTCATTTACTTGCTAAAAGGGGTCCAAAGATTGATTTAGGGCTGAAACACACCTTTGTGATCAGGTGCATTGCAATAATACCCCAATGCAGCTCTGATACATATGTATTGTAAAGCACCATAGTGCATGGTAAGGCACTACTGTGCATTGTAGTGCTCTGCATAGGGAAAAAGCTGCATATGAATTTTTGGGTCAATTCCTGTGTGTTGGTAAAATTGTTAAAATGAATAGGCTTCCATAATGCATTGTACGTTAATGCATGACACAATACATGTTAATGTGTGTGAGTTAACGCAATGCACAGGATCAGAGAAGAGTAAATGGTCTTTCATACTTCCCTAAAACCTCAAGGTACCTGGAAACTGGTTGTTCTAGGCTGGTAGATATCAGGTGAGGTGTAGGCAAATTTTATTTTATAATTTAAAACACTTAAAAGATCAGCAGATACATCAACACACTGGCTGGTTTTGGAACACAGGAAAGGTGATCATAGAAGTGGATTATAGTGTGTTAGCAGACAGCTCAGTCATAATAGCAGAGTAAGTCCTTTGAGAATGCATGGTCTGCATCTTTCAAAATACCGGAGTTTTCCTTTAATGTTAGAACTTTTAAATGTCAAATTACAGAGCATTTCCTTTGTGATTGTCCCTTTACCAATAGATGAAATGATCTGACAAATATATTAAATATAACCTAATATGCACACATCTCTGTAATGTAGACTTTGGTAAACATGTAATGTCTCTTAGCAATAAATTAATAGATTTCAAAATAACAAGCGGAATTACAGTAAATACTTCCACAGCGCTGATAACCTTATTATCATCAAAACCCATTACATGCTTTTGAAAGCTCTCAATTAAAAGGCAGCAGGAAATGACTAAAATGCTGTATGCAATCATAGATGTAAAACATCTATTTTGATACATTATTATTTTGCCTATTTGTAATAGTTTAATTATAAATATATGTTATTTAGCACTTCAATATAACCAGCTTCTGCAGGAAAAGTAATTACTTTGCTATTATGCTTCCAAGGAGAAAAGATCATTCGAATACAGATGAACAAATAACATATATTAAAAAAAAATGTGATTGATGTAGCTAACATGGTTTTAAATATTTTTTAGAGCTAAAACAGTTGACATATTCTGCTGTTATTAGAATAAAATAGGATTACCTAGGAAACAGTAAAACTGCACCTTATAGTACATTTTGGTGTTAGCACATATGTGCAGCTTATGCTAAATCCATGGATTCAAATGGGATGTACATACAGTAAAATGTGGGCATGTTTATTAAGCTTGTGAAATCATATTTTAGTCTTACAGAAATATGCCCTAATTTACTACTATATGTCCTCTCCTACCATATAAACCATGTAAGGAAAGTAAGTTCCCCAGCTGTGCTCCATTAAATATAATTTATAACTAGGTTTTGGAAAGGTTACTAGGCATGGGCTTGATGTTTGAGTCGAAAGTGAATTCGACTCGAACATCGGCAGTTTGTGTGTTCAGGGAAAACACGAACTGTCAGGGCATTCACTGTCAGATGCCATACTACTGTAAACAGCAAGCCCTGCCCAATTGTTTAAATGTTGCTGGCATCTGTCAAAATGCCATTCTGTGGCGGGTGTTCATCGCGAACGGACAGAAAGACGGCCACCGTTTAAAAAAAATTATTTCTATTTATTTTTTTGTTTTATTTTGTCGAGTCGTCGTCGTTGTGCACAACGCTGGACGTCGTGATTGACCCTGGATTATGTCGGTGGATCCATTTTCGTTTTAAAAAAATAAAAGGTAAGCGGGACACATCTATCCGAGACCTTTACTACGTCCTTTGCCTTTCGCCCCCTGCTCTAAACTTGGGTCATCCGACTCTCACCTCTCTTTGGCCCACTGGGAAGGACCATATGGAATTTGCCGTCCAGGCGTTCTTGCTTGGGAACACACGCATATACCTGCCTGTGCAAAACTAGTAGATATTTCCCTTTTATTCCTGAAGAAGCGCAGAGTTGCGCGAAACGTTGAAGTCGCTCCTCCACCCCCCAACCCTCCATTAGCAGTCACCATTGATCCAAACAATATCATCTGATATAGTGGGAACTGTTTTGTCATCACAAGGTTCTACCTCACCTATTGATTGAGTTTTACAAGCACTGTCACTTTATCTTTCATAACGGAACTGTAATATACAGCTCATTACGGTAGCTACTTTTTGGATTAGGGCAGGGTTAGCAAGCCTGCTCACTATTTATTTACTTATTATTATCAATATTTTGTGTTATTTATTTATATATGAATTTCTTGATACTTCCACAGAACTATTTAATGTGATCATGTATGTGCACACAGTTTCATGGTGAATCACAATGCGTTTGACACAACCATGACCATCTTTTTTATGCCTTAATTATGTACCTTAAACATATAAATTATGTGGAATTCTTGACAATCATTGCCTTTATCTCTGTATAAACTCTCAAAATAGCCATACCTTGCTTGCGGGTTGGTGGTAGTGGAGAATCGATCTGCTCCACCCTCAAACCCTTCAAGCATTATCCATATAGGTATGTTGATATATTGTGGATATCAGATGAATTAATACTGGGGACTAAGACATCAATCCACCATTTTGGATGGGGAATTATGTGGATTTATAATTGAATCAACATTGTTTTCTGTATTCAATCATGTTACATTAGTTGTTCTCATTTACTTATTGAATCATGTTGTGTGCCGAGGGTCAAACTCTGTTCCTAGGGCAGTGCTAGCGGAGAGTAACTATTCCATTCCACAGCCCTATGAACAATCGTTTAAGGGCCTCTTTATATGTTGTCTGGTCATTTGGCATTTGAACCCCAATCATGTATGTCCATAAGAACATAGAATGAATCATGTATGTTTCTGTTAATATTGAGGTATTGTGCATGTGGAAAGAGCTTTGTTAGGGACTATCCATTCAATTTTATAATTGGCTTTAAGCCTTCTTTGTTCCTTTTTTAAGATTTATATGAAATACACAAATATATTTTTACATTTTGTGGTTGGAGTTGTCATTTTCTGGTGCTTTTAAAACCCCACTTTTTCTTTCTTTAAAATAATTTCTTTTGCATACTTTAAAAAATAAAAGACTTGTCAAAAACTTTTTTTTGTCTTTTCTTTTTTTTTTCTAATAAAGGATTTTTTTCAAAAGTCTGGTCTCTTTTTTTACAATTTGACTTAACCCTTTAGTGAATGGGTAGGGGTACAAGTACCCCTTACTCATTCACAAAGGGGGCACACCTGGGTGTCCCTTTATTAAAGGGGTAGCCTGATGTGGATATGGGCTTGTGGGGAAGAGGCCCTTGTCCCCATCGACATGGGAACAAGGTGCTTTTGCAGAGGCGACCTTGGAAAAGCACCCTCCCAGTCCCAAGGGCATGTGGCCTGGTATGGCAGTGAGAGGGGGGTGCTTGATCATACCCCCTTTCCTGCCCTGCTGGGCCTGTGCTTGGATCAAGGGTCTGGTTTGGAATTTTAGGGGAGACCCCATGTTTTTTTCCTCCATTTTTTGGGGGTAGGGTCCCTCCTTAAAATTCCTACCAGACCTTAAGGGCCTGGTATGACTTTCAGGGGGAACCCCACAGCCTTTTTTTTTTTTACATGGTGTTCCTTCTAAAACTACTACCAGACCTTAAGAGCCCGGTATGACTTTTGGGGGGAACCTCACACTTTTTTCATTTTTTAAATGTAATTTGTTTCTTTACAAATTTCATTTTTCTTGCAGCAGGTTCTATACATTGTACAGATGTGCCACTTTACAGGCAGTTTAAGGGGACCCCGCAGGCACAATATTTAAAGGAATTTTTCATTTTTATTGTTTCATTTTAAGTGATGTTAAAATCACTGCTGCTTTTAAAACAGTATTTTTTTAAAGTGTGTTTTTCATTGATTCATGTCCCTCAGGGCAGTACCCAGATCCCCATACCCCTTTTATGGCCAATAAATTGCATATAAGCCTTCAAAATGGGGTCAATTGATTTTCAAAGTTCTGTTCTTAGACTTGCATTGAGTTTGAATTTAAACTTTTTCCATGTTCTAAAGTTTGAATTCAAACCGAACAGGGGGTGTTCGACCCATCACTAAAAGGTTACATTGTTGGAATGTTTTGTGAAAGTATACAAGGAAGGTCTTTATACATTTGCAAACTATCTACAATAATTCAGGTGAACTGCTTTCTCTATATATTCCATAATAAATATATGGTATCAACACAGCTAGACACCCTCTGTCTTCGGTGTTCCTGTATGGAGTATAGTATATCAGGTAGATTGCTCCCTATACCTCTTATCCAACTTTAATAGAACCTGGTGTATGGTAACTTTAATTCTCAACATTTTTGGCTAAAATATACGGGGAAAGTCGTATGCAAAATCTTTATCTATAAAATATAATTTAAGTGGACAACTTTGCAGTTCTTATTTTGAGTGAAAATTAAGTGGATTGCTTGCTCTACCTCTTCTCTAGTCATAGACTACACCAACTACAAAATAGCTTAACTTTTTATAATTTTAGTGTGGAACAATTTCAGAATGTGGTGTGATTGTCTCCTCTTCAATAGCCTCCTCGGCAGTATATTTTCTAATATTTTTTTTATTAAACATATTTTTACAAAATCTTTGAATTTTTTTAACTTTTTTCCTTTTTTAAATTTAAATTTTTAAAAAACTTTATTTCTTTATTTCTAAATTGTATTGTTTTAAACTAGGGGGCACTAAGGGGATATTTTTTTTAATTTACAGGGGCTTTGATACTTAGTTTCTCTGAGTAGAATACAGTATTCTCCACAGAAATACTTAGTATAACTCTTGTAACGCACACGTGAGCTTGTAACAGACTTACCCGTCCACGGTCCAGCGCTGTGTGGCGGGGCCGCGCATGGCCAGCTCGGCTCCTCCCCTTTAGGGCTGTCCAGGATGGCAGCCAGCTCCTCCCCTTCAGGGCCATCTAGGATGGCAGTCAGCTCCTCCCCTTCAGGGCTGTTCAGGTAGGCAGCCGGCTCCTCCCCTTCGCGCTTGGCGAGGAGGGATTTAAGGGAGCAGAATTGTTTGTTCGGCGTCCGACCGTTGTGAACGGTGCACGCGGAACATCGCATAGGAGAGACTACCTATAGCAACCTGCACCACGAGACCCATCTGAGAACCCCACAACCGCAAGTAGCCTAAGGCATCCAAACTGTATAGAGGTGGCTTGCTGCCACAGACCAGTCTTGCATATCCTGGAATGACACTGATTGCTTAAATGTACTGCTGAGCTTAAGGACTTAATGCTTACAGGGGGAGTATAGTTACAGCCTAAGGTTCTGCCTTGACTCTCCTGCAACTGACTGTTAACCAGTTCTCTGCTGTTGACTCCTGCTGGAGCTATGCCTGTGCTTTGTAAAGTTATAACCTAAACCTGGGGAGTTACTCACTAAACTATTGAGGTGCGTTGCCAAGTTGGCTTTCTGGGACTTGAACTGGTCATTACCTCTAACTTATAACTGTTGTCTAAACCCTGCGGAAGTGACGTTGTGTTGAACTGTGTAGTAATACCTTGCTGTGCTGTGAATGCTAACAGGACTCAGGGGTCTGCAGAACTCAGTTCACCTTAACTTGTGTGGGGTTAACCAGAAGTGTATGTTGTATACACCTGCTCTCACTCTCTAATACATACTAACACTATAGGTTGCCCAAGTGACGGGGGATGATGTAGCTGATTCCAAACCCTCCATTAAACACTATATGGAGTGTGAAGGAAGGAATCATAACTGATCCCCGCCATTAAATTAACAAACTCCACAGTTGAGCGTCCAGATATAACCACACGGGTCATTACAGAGCTGCTGTCAGCTCTGTGACTGTCATGGCTCTGTGATCACAGCAATCAGCTCTCAGTGTGATGACAGGACTGTGCCACCATTTATGCTGTTGAGGGTCTGCCTCAGACCCCAAGGGGCCCATCAACAACAGTAATTCAATGAGCACTGGTCCCTTCACGGACCAGTGCTCATTGTACTGCATGATGGGATTATCCCATCACCCGTTGTTAATGAACTGATCGATCATGATGGGATAATCCTGTCATCGGACAGAAAGGGGTTAATATGAGCTTTTGCAGTTCAGATATAGAGTGACGCTAGCGCCTTGTACCTCTCCTCTAATTGTGACATATATTTTATTAGATCTTAATCCATACAAAAGGATGTTGATGATTTGGTAAATGTGTTCTGGTGACAAAAGAATGGGATATTTTATTCTTAATGGTTTCAGGTTTTTAAGTGGATCTAATTATTTAGCAGATTGCATTCATTTTGTACTGATTTAATATCAGTTTAGAATTTGTACGGCACATTTTATTATTCAATAATAGATTACATAGTTACATATTAGATTAGGTTGGAAAATAACATGGGCCCATCCAGTCCAACTGGAGTGTGTGTCAGTGTGTTTTCAAAGAGTATACATATCCCTGTATATTGAGCTCTTCGAGGAAGACATCTAGGAGGTTTTTTTTTCTTCATTTTTCATTATTCCTAGCTGTTACCACTACTTGGGGTTGGGAGTTCCACATTTGTGCTGTTCTGACCATGAGTAACCCTTTCCATCATTTCAGATAAAACCTTCTTTCTACTAACCTTATGTTGTTGCTACCATCTTCACCATTGATTAATTTGTAGATAGTGCTCATATCTCCTCTTCAGCACATCTTCTTTAAGGTTAAAGGGGTTTAATTCACCTAATTCTTCCTAACAGGAAGTCTCAGCTCATCTGCCTATTTTTTTATCCATGTCTTTCTGTAATGTAGCAATGTCTTATGCCAAAGTGATTTCCCTGCATAATTTTGTATCATGAGTAAATACAGAAACATTGCAGTCATTAAAGTGACATTAAACCCTCAGATTTTTTAACATAAACCAATACTGTAATGTGTACCTTACTGTAATCCATGGTTGTTTCCCTTCTCTTTGCTGCTCTTCCTTTTAAATCCTCATGTCTTCTCATGCTTGGGGAGAACTTCCCTTTGCAGCTGAGTGCCTCTTCCTGTAGTGCTGGCTCAGGTTGCAAGCCTACACACAGACACCATGGGGGTGATTTACTAACCTAAACACACACACGCACCAGGTGCGTGTGCATTTTTACACAGCAAAACATAATTATCAACCAAACACGAGCAACGTGTCACATTTCATGCCTTCATGGCGCGTTTTTATGTATTTGCGTACGTGCGCGTCATGTAGCATGAGCCATAGGCTACACGCCGCTCAAATACCGGCATGCAAGTCTCTAAAAGCATATTTCCACTAATGCCATATATGGAAAAATCATGCACATGATGCATATATAATGCTGCTTCACAGTTTAGACAAAAATGGTTAGCTCATGCATTTACATTCCTCAACGCAAGCAACACAACATAGAGCTAATTTACACAACATCATCTTGCAATTCATGCAGGGCTTTGCACAACACACCTGCTGGGTGTGTGCACACTACAAAGGTCTTTAGATTCCACCAATAGATCATGCTGGGAGGGAACACACTACAGAGGTGTATACTTGTTTGTGGCGTGTTTATAAGGTTAGTAAATCAACCCCCATGTATCCATTCCAGTGACAAGGCAGTCTGCTGCAAAACAGAAGTTCTGCCCAGCATGAGAACAGAGCAAAGAGAAGGGAAACAACCATGGATTACAGTAAGGCACACATTACAGTATTGTTTTATGTTAAAAAAATCTGAGGGTTTAATGTCACTTAAAGGAGTATTAAAAAATCAGGAATTGTGGCTTGCTTATAACTGAGCCAAGCTCCCCAAGGACTCATGGCTATACACCATCAGGCCCTGGTGACTTGTTTATATTTAGCTTTTCTAGTCTGTTTTGGATCTTGTTTGCTGAAAACTATATGGGTTCTTCTCTTACCTTAGAATTAGCATTAGTATTCCTTACTATTACTGCCAGTCCCCGCAGACACTGGGGACTGGAAGTAACAGACACATATATGGCTTAACTACCAACATTCATTGGTGATAGAGGTAGTGATTTCTATGGACAATATAGTGACTGTGGAGGAGAGACATACATATGATTTACTGAGGTATGTCATCTGATGGTTTACTGATGGTTGAGGGATGGGCTCCTATGGACGACTTACAGTTCTACCTAAATATGACCACACTTTTTAGGTAGTTGGGTGATCTGTTTTCTTCCTCCTTCCCCGGTGTATTGGCCCAAGCATCTCTGGATGAGTGCTACAGTCCCCTGTTGCAATGTTGTGTTGTGACCATCATACCATTTTAAACAGGATTTTCTTGGAAAATCTTATATCCTCCTGATTAAGCAAGTACGTGAAACGCGTTGGAGGTTGGATGACTATGAAAAACAATCTGTTCACAAATATACATATACATATATTCATACTCAAAAGATGAGAACATAAAGTAAATGACATGATTTCTTAAGGTCAATATAAATTGGTGAGTGGAGCGAGGATGGTTCTTCTTTGGATTTCGAAGGTCACTAATCCTGCTTCACCAGAAAGACCTCTGGAGTACAAATATTTATATGATTAATCAAAATAGAAATAAACAAGGCATAGACCATACAACGACAGTGTCTTACTACCACAGAATACATTTGTACCAATATGCATTGTGAATTATACATGCATATTAAATTTTAAATCCAGAAGCACCAAATGGAATGAGACCCAGGAGCCCTCACTAAAGCATATGCAGGGGATCAAAAGAAAAAGGCGATCACCTCAAAGTCATATTATCTCTGCAATATATATGAATAAAAGATCACACACTACATTGATGAAAAAAAACAAAAAACGTTTCACCCTTCAAATCTAAAGGAAAAACTTTTACCTTAAATTAGCTTTATCATATTAACTTGCATCAGTATCACAATATAAACAGCCAAGAGACCATAGTAACACTTGATCCTGCATTATTTTTTTAAATGTAAAATCTAATTTTGCCTAGCCTCTGATCAAGGAAAAACAATCACTCTGAGGGAATGATCAAACATGGAGGGATATATTAAATACTGTAAGTTTAGTTTAAGTTTATGCACTCTTTACATTTTAACTACTTGAAGACCGGGGTGTAAAACCCCCTTCCTGTCCAGGCCATTTTTCAGTATTCGACACTGAGGTACTTTGACTGACATTTATTCAGTCATGCAATTGGGACAGATAAAACATTCTTTTGGTGGTATTTAAGCACCACTGGGTTTTTAATTTTTTACTATATAAAGAAAAAACAAAAACTGTTTTCCCTAAGTAATGCTATGAATCATTTTTGGTAAAATATAAAAGATGGAGTTATGTCAGTTAAATGGATACCAAACATGTCAAGCCTTAAAATTACGTGCACCCTCAAAATTGCAAAAAACTACCTTACTCATAGGCAATGATTTAAAAGCTTTTACCACTCATCAATTTAGTGTTAGCAGTAATTGATTGCCCTAGAATTATTGCTTGCACTCTGACGTTCGCAATGATATGTAATATGTGTGGTGTTCGTCGTTTTCGCACTTAGGCACACCCAGACATGTGTTTGCATTTGTATGTGCCTGTACATTTAATTGCTATGTGCATGTCATTTTTTTTCTATCACATAGGGGCCAATACCCTCCCCCCCCCCAAAAAGCGACCATAGTGACATAGTTACATTCAAGCGTTGTTTCAGGTTTAATGCTCTAGCCAAAAGGTTTTATTTATTTTAGATAGTGAGAGGAACGAAAAGAGCCTTTCTTGGGAAATATCTCATATAGAGACACATATTTTTAGTAGAATCAGCCTACTTCCTGTCCAAGTGAAAACAGCTCCCCAGTTTTTTGTATGGGCATCACAGGGATAGGAAGTGAGGAAAAAACTAGTGTAATGGGTGTTATGCTTTTTTTCCCAGACTATGCTCATTAATTTTTTTTACATGTTTTTAAGAAGCAGTACATGAGCTTTAACCCAATCCCCCCCCCCCCCCCCCCCCATGTAACAGCTAGATATGTAAGCCAGCAAAAAAATATTTTCGGTTAGTTTCAGATTTTTTTGTTTTCTTGGGCTTTGGGTCTGAAAGTCAGTTTGTTTCATTATTTGGGTTCGGAAATATTTCTTAATTTCAAATGAGTTAAACGATAAACACGAACAAATGTTCATTGCTGAAAAGTGACATTACATGTTTACTTTTTAACTTTTGACAGTCCACAGGAATAATAATGTGCTCCCCCCCCAAAAAATTCAGACCTGACCCTTTAGGTCTGGTAGTAATTTCATGGGGTCCCCCTAAAGTCCCTTACCAGACCCTTGAACCGAGCAGCAGCCGGGCAGAGCAGAAAAGATGTGGATGAGCGTGTGCCTCCCCCCTTCTGCACCATGCCAGGCAACATTCCCTCAACATGATTAGGGTGCTTTGCCAGGAGGGTGGTTTTAAGACTACGCTCCTTTTGTCAGGATTTAGTAACTGGCAATAGAAACCTGGTCTGAGGAACAGGAAGAGAGGCCAAATCTTAAAATATACAGGTACAGAGCAGTATGGAAAATGTCCTGAATTGTTAAATAAACATAACACATCCAATAACTTCTTTGGCTTTGTGACCTGCCTTTGCTACTCTGGGTTGAACAGGAAAAACAAATTATTTCTAAAGTAGAGGCTTGACAGGATAGAGACTACTGTAGCAGAGTATGGTCACTTGTGAAATATATAGGTCCTAAATGTGCTTGCTGAATGTAGGGCAACTGACTAACTCCAACATATGTACATTGCAAATGTTAGCACACTATTACAACTTTCACATGATAGCAGGTTTGGGGTCTGCACAGCTTCACTGCCTTCTGTAAGCTATATGAACCTTGTTTTGCCATACTGGCCATGTTTTGCAGTTATTATGAGAAAATGGTAATCATCTCAGATACAAAACAGAAGTTAAATGTGCTAACTATTTATGTAAAAGGAACACAATCTACTTTTGAAAGAACTCCACCGTTATGCATCTGAAATACTAAAGCAATGTTCAAAATTCTTAAAAGAAGACTAAGACACAAGTGTGAACTGTTAAAACAGTAAAACTTTACTTGATAGTAAAAATGTTATTTAAAAAACTACAAAACATAATAAACATATAAATAAACAAATAGAAAAACAAAATGAAAGAAAATGTAAAAAATGTGGCCTTTCTTCAGAGGGCCCAATCCCCAGCCTTCATTCCAGCCTGGAGTTACTGCTGTGCATCCAAGAGAATGCCTCCAGGACCTTCAAATGAGACAGACCATCCAAAACTGTTTGGGAAAATGATATCAAAGAAACAGATCAAGCACATGTCAATATGGCACCTAACAATAACAGAGCATGATTCCCACTTAGGCTAGGGTGAGGTTACAATACTGACTAACATAGTTTTGCTTCTTAACAAATGATCTAGTCTGGCTAACTGAGCCCACAAATTCCCACCTAGCTAACTGACATTACTGGCTAATTAACTGTAATACATTAGTTTGTACTTGTTAAAGAAAGGCCACATAGTTGAAAAACACGTGCAAAGACTTGGGCTAAAAGTTATCAAAATCATCTGTATTTTTTACAGTTCTCCGCCTAATTGTCAATTGCTGTTTGAAATGAATTGAATTTTGGAATTTTAGAGAGAAACTCTAAACATGTTGGCCTATCTTCAAAAACCCAAACCTATCAAAAGGTGACAATGAAAATCCACTCACCCATAGGATCTCCAACAACAAACTGTGGAGGGTATTGGGCCTTATCGCCTAGGCTGGGCAAATTCTGGCTCTCAAGGGATGCTAGGAGGACCAAGCACAAAACTATAAAAAAAAAACATTACCTGAGATGTCAACAAAATACATATGATAACGCACAATCACATTTGATGTGCTTCTTCAGCCTGCCTTAGCAATTGTTCCACACCAATATTTTCCACCAATAGGTTGATGGTTAAGCATAACAAGCTAGGAATCATCTTTATAACTAAGCTAATGTGTCAAACTTATATTTTTTATAATGCTAATGTACTCCTATTTGTTTTAGTGGAATTGTGTAAAGAGAGCTACATTGTAGTTGGCCTTGCTCCAGCTCCAACATCATTTGGGGAAAAGAGACACTCAAAACGTGCCCATTTTTGGCTTTTACACTGTGGACCCAGCACATTTCAAATAATCAAAAGAGCAACGTATGGCTTTCTTGCCCAGCTTCCTCCTTTTGCGTGCGCGGAGGAGATTCTGGGCCAGGGCAGGTGGGGTTGTCACCTCACCACCAGGATTTCTGGGGAAAAAAAGAAAATTCAAATTTACAGGCCATAAGACAGGCACATACTGTACATTAGAGTACATAATGAACTGGGTAAGCTGACCAATGAAAAAGAGGAGGTGCTAACATCATTTACATTCTACCACCATAAAATATGAAATATAGTAAAATAAATACTGAATTAGAATGTTAAGGCATTAATAAGGAGTGGATTGTGCTTGGTCAGCTTCATCCCCAGCCACAGTGGTCAGGGAATGACAGCTCTAAAACTGGAACTGCCAAAAAGTTTGTTGCTTCTGGAATCATTCAGTATAGGGGCGAGCAGGTCTCGGGCAGGAGTGCCTGGGATTCATGAATGGGCTAGTCACACTTGGGGCATACCATTGGTGCCCCATGAAAGTGATCAAGCTGCTGTTCAGCCACCCGAACTTCTTCCAGTGTAAAGCCAACAGTTGTCTTTAAACATGCTTCTTGCTGCTATAGCAACTGGAAGTCTGCTTACATCTGGAATGGCAGTGAAAGGGTTAAGCTCACCAGATTCATCATAGATGCAAAAACAGTATGCTTAGGCTGTATTGGTATAGAAAGTTTTAAAGGTCATCATGTTATGAAAGTGTTACTTTAAGTGTTTTGCATTATATCTGCATATACACAATGTGTATATATATATATATATATATACACTAATCAGCCATAATATTATGACCACCCATATTAATGAGTAGGTCCCTGTCCCTCATACTAATATTGAGTAGGTCCCTGTTTTGTCGCCAAATCAGCCCTGATGCGTCAAGACATGGAATCCACTAGATCTCTGAAAGTATGATGTGGTATCTTGCACCAAGCTGTCAGCAGCAAATCCTTTAAGTCCTGTAAGATTCGAGGTGGGGTCTCCATGGATCAAACTTGTTTTTCCAGCACATCCTACAGATGCTCGATTTGATTGAGATCTGAAGGATTTGGAAGCCAAGTCAAAACCTCAAACAATGAGTGTTGTGTTCCTCAAAATATTCTTGCATTGTGGCAGGGTGCTTTATCCTTCATAAAGAGGCAAATGCCATCAGGTAATACTGTTTCCCTAGGTTACCGCGGCAGCATGGGCACCCGGAATATATACTGTACATGTAGAACAAGAGTTTCCAAAACATGAGCACAGCAGTAGTTGTCTTCAGAGAAGCTGTTTCTCATTGAAAAATTGGAGGGATGTGTTGAAGGGACATTGTATGTACACTTTACCACAAAGGAGATACAGGAATATGAATATATGGTTGGAGTATGGCTTTAATTAAAGCTTGTGTGGTCAGCATAACAGTTGTTTTGTTGCAATTTGTGTTGCCTTTTACTCCTTTAGATCTCTAATGCAAGCTTCAAAAGGGCAATATACTTACATCTGCCATTGAGGTATTCAGACTAGAACTGTTGTTCCATTTACACATACACGCCGCACACAATGTATTGAGCAAAACCTTCAGCCATTTTTAACTCCTTTTGTTCCTATGCTTCTATAGGGAAATAAATATATTACATACATGTGTTAAGTTCCTTTTGTTTTTAATTTGTGTGTTTAAATCACCACGTATTTAATCTCCTTTGTTCACAAGCCACTGTGGCTTGAAGCATTTCATTTGGAAAGGATCCCAGTAAAGCACCTAAATAAAAAAATGGAGCATAAGTATGTACTTAGAATTTACATAAAGTTTTTATAGTGCTCATTTGAAATGCTATCAACTCCTGGGGATTTGTTGCGTTGTAGATAATTGATAACCTTTATAATCTCATTAGTTGAGAATTGTGTGTGTTTAGTTGTTGAGTTGTGCTTATGATAATGCCTGGTAGATAAGCAGAATTTACATATTGGTTGTCAGATTCAGTAGGTAGTTTAAAGGTACTCATATAATTTTTCTAATTATAAAGCAAGCTAAATGAGTCTGAAATCCGTTTATTGATTAATAACTTTCATATTGGAAAATATACTACCATGTCTTTTTTTAAAATTTTTATTTAATATATTTTAGTAACTTTCAACATTAATAAAACAACAACATACAGTCAATAACAAAAAAGCAAATACATAAGAAAATCCCTTCATCTAATAATGAACAATATGTGAAAGAAAAAAAATGACTTAAACAACACAAGTAAGTTAATATGTGTGAGAAAAATAATGAATAAAAGTATACCAATGAATTTTGCATCTGTCTTTGCATTTTTTTAAGCCATAAGCAACCTCCAATAGCATTAATTTTTTCTAGCACTACACATAATACACATTACATTTGTAATGCCATTCCAGCTATTTACCCAAAAATATAATTATTTAAATTTCTTTAGTACAAGGATACCACTGCAATGGGATTTTTACATAATGTAGTGGATTAGTAATGCCCAAAGTCAAGCTCCTTATTCAGATTAGATGAATTGTTTCCTCTTGGATGCTCAGATATAAAACACATAAGAGTACGAAATTCGGGTTCATCCAAATCCGAATGCTGAAACGAATTGACTTTCAGAGCCGAAACCCGAAGAAGGAAATAGCAAAACATCCGAAACAAAACAAAACACATTTTTTTGCCGGCTTACATAACTACACATTAGCAGGACTAGCAGCAATGGCTGCTTTGCACTCTTAAGGATGAGAAATAAGAAAATAACTTATTAGCAAAACTCTAAAGGAAAGTGTAAAACAAACCGGGATCCGGGATCATAGTATAATAAGTGATGTGCAGCACGGATTTAGGAAGGATCGTTCTTGCCAGACCAACCTGCTGACCTTTTATGAAGAGGTGAGTAGAGATCAGGATGGGGGGAGGCCAATGGACGTAGTGTATCTGGACTTTGCCAAAGCATTTGATACGGTGCCACATAAACGCTTGTTATACAAGCTAGGGCTATGGGCATAGATGAATTAGTGTGCACGTGGATAGAAAACTGGCTACAAGAAAGTGCACAAAGAGTATCAGGTAATGGCACCTTCTCAGACTGGGCTGAGGTCATGAGTGGCGTACCCCAGGGTTCGGAGCTGGCTCCCATGCTTTTTAACCTATTTATTAATGATATAGAGGAGGGAGTGAGAAGTCATATCTCAGTGTTTGCTGTCAATGTCGATAAATGTACGGTAATGTACCTTGGAGTTAAAAATAGGCAAATGGACTCTTATGCGTGTGCCACTAGGGAAGTCGGAAACGGAGAAAGATTTGGGGGTCATTATAGACCACAGACTGAAGAATAGCTTGCAGTGCCAGACTGCTGTAAACAAAGCAAACAGAGTCCTTTCTTGCATTTAGAAGGGAATGTATTGCAGGGATAAGTCTATAATTTTGCCACTTTACAGATCACTGGTTCGGCCACATCTGGAGTATGCGGTCCAGTTTTGGTCACCAATACTCAGAAAGGATGTCCTTGAGCTGGAAAAAGTCCAGAAGAGGGCAACCAAACTCATTAAGGGGTTCGAGGATCTGAACTATGAAACAAGGTTGTTAAAATTAAATATGTTCTCGTTGGAGGTTAGGAGATTAAGGGTGGACATGATTTTCATGTATAAACTATTCAAGGGTGACAGCAACCTTAGTAACAAACTGTTTACGGTCAGCTCCGTAACAAAGACCAGAGGGCACAACCAAAAAATGGTGGAAAAAAAATTTCAACACACAGGGCGCAGGGGGTTCTTCACAGTTAGAGCGATTAAGGTCTGGAACTCGCTGCCACAGGACGTGATTTGAGCTAAGAGTGTGGAATCATTCAAGAGACTCCTGGACGAGTTCCTGGGAGACCATAATATACAGGGGTACAGGTATTGCTCAGAGAAAAATCACACATGGACACATATACATGCACACACCAGCTCATAAATGCATACACACAATAGGTTGGATTTGATGGACTTATGTCTTTATTCAACCTCAAATACTATGTAACTATGTAAACACACAAAACAGAATGTACTGACAGGGAAGGTGACCCAGGACCCCAAACTCCCTATTAAAATTGTAATACAAAATGTCACCATATTTTAATTGATAATGGTTAAAGTACCAATTCAAAAATATCGTAAATGGTCCTTTAAGTTCCACAAATAGTTAATAATCAGTAATGAAATCAATTTAAAGTGAGGTCTTCCAACAGCACCTTTCAACCCTATACGCCTCCCAAGACTCTTTCTCTATCGACCAAGCCAACCGCTTTTTCACAGATCTTGATCTTCCCTCCCTCACGCCAGCCCAAAAAGCCTCCTTTGAAGAGCCCATTACTGAGCAATAGGTTCAACAAGCGATCAAATCACTGCCCCGAGGCAAGAGGCCAGGGGTGGATTGTTTCCCAACAGCCTATTACGTTGCCTTCAAAGACCTTCTCGCCCCCCTACTGACCGCAACATTCAACTTTCTCCGCAAAGGTGATTCCTTAGGCCCTGAATCCCTTACAGCCCTGATCTGTATGATACCCAAGCCCTCCTCCGATCCCACTAACCCTTCAAACTACAGGCTGATATCCCTTCTTAATGTAGACATTAAAATAATGGCCAAAGTGTTGGCCAATAGACTTAACCGAGCGATAGGCCACCTGGTCTCGAATGAACAGGTTGGCTTCATCCCTACCAGGCAAGCTAGCGACAACATTCGTAGAATCTCTCTCCTTACCCACATAGCCAGAACTAAAAATATCCCAACCATGCTCCTGTCCCTAGATATCAAAAAATCATTCAACAGCGTCTCCTGGCCCTACCTATTCCATACACTGCGACACTGGGGTTTTGGAACCTTCTTTATAAAATGGGTGTCCTCACTCTACAACCACCCGACCGCGTGTGTAAAATATGCGGGTTTCTGCTACCAATCCTTTCAGATTCTGAGGGGCACCAGACAGGGCTGCCCACTGTCTCCCCTCCTTTTCGCCCTAGCGTTGGAACCCTTAGCCCAGAAAATTTGCCGATCGCCTGACATCACGGGTATAGAACACGAGAAAACCTCACATAAGATGTGCATGTTTGCGGATGACGCAATACTATTTGTGACGAACCCTATAGTGTCCCTACCCAATCTAGCAAAGCTAATGTCGGACTTTACCTCAATCTCAGGTCTAACTATCAACCCCTCCAAATCTACAGCTCTAAACATCTCTTTACCTCCGGCCTTGGTCGACTCCTTGCGAGACGCACATCCGTATGAGTGGAGGACGGATCACCTGCCATATTTGGGAATTAAACTGGGGAGCTCCTATCAATCTTTATACTCTGTAAACTATCCTGACATGATTTCGAAATTAATTGCCATGCTGAAAACCTGGTCCCAATACCACTTATCCTGGCTAGGTAGGATAGCAGCGGTCAAGATGACTCTCTTACCCAAGATTCTATACTTATTTAGGGTCCTGGCCGTAGCGGTCCCAGCCCCCGCCCTTAGAAAGCTTCAAACCCATATCTTCAAGTTCATATGGAGAGACAGAAAGCCTAGAATACCCAGGCATACGCTATACCTACCAAAATCTAAGGGAGGACTGGCAGTCCCGCACCTATCTAAATATTTCTTAGCAGCACAAATGGGTCAACTAGTAAAATACCATTCAGAAATTGAAACTCTGGCTTGGGTGGCTTTGGAAAACACCTTAGTGAAACCCGCATCAGTAGCTAATCTGTTATGGCTAGCCCCTAAACGCAGACCCCCCCATCTCAAACCCCATAACCTCTCACTCCCTCAGACTGTGGGACTCCATTAAAGTACAATACGGCCTCATGTCTCCTCACTTGCCACTTATGTCCTTCTTAGCCAATCCCTCCTTCACCCCTGCACTAACAGACCCATCGAGATTCAGGGCCTGGACCACCCGCAACCTCACCTACTTCTGGCAATTACAGACAAACTCGGGCGTGAAACCCTTCCCGCACCTGCAGGAACATACAAATCTGCCAAACAATGAGATATTGCGCTATCTCCAAATTACTAACTACATTAATACCTCCACCCCAACCCAGAAGGGCCCCCGATCACTATCCCCTTTCGAACAGGTTTGCCGCAATGACCCGCACTGCCCTGGCCTAATCTCGCTTCTCTACGCCATTCTTGTCTCCCCCACAGACACCCCCCCCCCCTCATACGTGAGACAATGGGATAGGGACCTTGGGTCGGCTACTGAAGACAAACTCTGGGAACAATCCTGGGCTAATACTAGGAGCAGCTCAAGATGTGCAAGCATGCTGGAACTCAATTACAAGGTGCTAATGCGCTGGTACCTAGTGCCTACAATGGTGGCTATCTACAAACCTGATTGCTCTCCCAACTGTTTTCGAGGTTGTCCGGATAGAGGCAATTTCTTCCACATTTGGTGGAGCTGCCCACTAGTCTCTGACTTTTGGGAGCAGATATTTAATATCCTCTCATCCTTGTTCTCGGTGCCGTTATCCAAGGACCCTAACTTTGCGCTTCTTAACTGCAGACCAGAAGGCCTCTCATGTAAGCAGTTCAACCTCTCAATGCATATTTGCACCTCCGTCAAAAGGGAGATAGCGAAGAACTGGCTGACCTCCACCTTATGTCTCACCAGTGTCATAAACCATGTTCATTGGGTTATGGCCCATGAAAAATGAACTGCGCAACTTAACGATAAAATGACCAAATTTGAAAACATCTGGTCCCCGTGGATAGATAAGTACCTGATCCCAGGCATCCCCCGCCGTCTGTGTGTTATTTAACCAAACTACCATTTCCATCATATACATCGCTTTCTAGTGCCACTATGCCCGACTCCTCTTCCCCCCTCTCTTTTTCCCACTTTTTCCCACCCTTCTCTCCTCTCTTTCTTCTTATCCCCCGGCAGCCTGATATAGCCCCATCTGTACCCGAGTGCACCCCCCCCCCCTCCTCATGTTGTCCTGTCTGTGTCCTGTTTGTGTTATGTGGTGTCGTTGCTCTCCGTTCTGACCAGCTAGTTACAAACTACATTAGCCGCAGCCTATCTATTACCTCTGTCGGGGTTTACGTGGTCTGAGGAACTCCTGAGAATACTTGGAAAACACCCTGATAACCTCCTAACCTATCGCCCTCCATACTGACTGTTTAGCTGTCTCTAATATTAGAGTAGGAGCCAGGAAAGGTATTATACTGTGCATACATGTTGTACGGAAATATTATGAATAACTAATCTGATATTCCCAGACGACCTTTGTCTCTCCAGACCTACTACCATGCCACTGAGAACACTCCAAAATTTGTAATCATCCCATGTCTATATACCACAATGTAACCAGCTGTTATTAATGCATGTCACCATATTGATATTACGGTCTGCGCACCACATTGTGTGATGTTTTGTATTGTTGGATGTATTCTCTGATAAACCAATAAAAACATTTAAATGGTAAAATCAATTTAAAGTATTGCACTCACAAATGTGTGGGCCCATCACAGAGGGCTGCCATCATAAGGTACATAATCTTAAGCAGTCCGGACTCCCTCACTTGTTGTCTGCATGTGGGGGTGAATAGCCCAGGCTGCAACCTGGGCAGCCATGTGCTCCAATTAAAATAAAAAAAAATAAAGGTGGAACAGCTGCCACTGCTTAAAGACAGAGCATGCTCCTGTGCAGAAATATAACCAGGATTCCAAACTTTTTCCTTCCACCATGATGTGAATCCAACTTATCATCAAGCAAAATAAACTAAACCAAGCTGTTAGGTCTGTCATAATACCAAAAACTCTGCTAACCCAGTGTATGTAAAGCAGGTTGGCCAGTCAGCATTGACAGAACAAGGTACCATGGGCTGTCCTCGCACCAGTAGCTCCTCTCACCCACTGCAAACTAGAGCAAGATTTCCTATGGATACAGTTTATTATGCAAAGACAAAAAAATATTGTCAACATTAATGAACAAATTCAGATTATCAGTAATAAGTTTGTGACTTTTTCTGATATGAATGATTTTTAAAAAGAGAAACCATACAGTTAATGAGTCTGTTTTAGTTTGTGAGGAGGAATAGATTAGCAAGAAGTTAAATAAGACTTAGCACAATTAATTAAATTCACTAATAAGGATGATTACGCCAAATGTCATTGTCATAAGAGGGGAAAATTTGTAGATAATAACCACTTGAGCATTCAGACTGATGCAATCACATATCAAGAAACATGTGGTAAGTGTAAGGAACATTTAGGGTTCAGGAATCAGGATCATCCTAGAGGCAGGAGCCCAAGAAAAGTGACTATTATAATAAGGGCCATACAGATATAAAATAAACATAAAAATCAGTTTACATCAAGCATCAAAAAAAGAAATAAGCATAGCAGTTCTCATTCTAGTAATAACTGTCATAGTAACAGGGATCCCTATCTTGGACAAGCTCCTACGGTACTAGTTCAAATAAAGAAAACATCAAATATTACTGAACTGTAGACATGTAAGCTGTGGAAAAATTTGGTTTGGATATTTCATTATTTCGGGATTCTAGATTAAATTCGGTTCGGGTTTCGGATTCGGACGAAATCCGAATTTTCGTTAGTTTCGGATACGTTTACGAATATTCGTTGCGAATACCACAGAAAACCATATACAGATATTAATACTAAAGCTGAAGCTCCTAGACCCGTATGGCATTCGGGATCCGAATTTCCGAATAGCATTCAAGGGCTCCCGAATGCTATTCGGATCTGGGAGCCTTAGGTTTAGTAATATATGTATATGGCTCCCAGACCCACATGGCATTCTGGAGCTCCCGAATGTAATTCGGAAATTCAGATCCCGAATGCCATTCTGGTCTGGGAGCCATTCACATATATTACTAAAGCTGAGGCTCCCAGATACCAATAGCATTCGGGAGCTCTCGAATGCTATTTTGAAACTCGGATCCTGAATGTCATTCGGGTCTAGGAGCCTCAGCTTTCATAAAATATTTATATACTGAACACAAATTTTTGTTATGAGAGCCATATACTAATTCGTGTTCAGACACATTCGGATGCGTTAAACCGAAAAACACATCTGATTGGCCATGTCAGATTCAGTTTAGTTTTTGAACATAATTCGGATGGGTTCTGAAATTCGGAAATGGAAATTTGGATTCGGACACATTCAGATGCATTGGGACTCGGAAATTTGGATGTGTCCGAATGTCTGAATATTGGAAAATTAGTCCGAATTTTGATTCGGAACAAAACGAATCACACATGTCTACTGTACTGGTAAGGAAAGGAATAATGGAAAAGACTTCTCTCTACATAAGAGTTTGTATTTTGCTGTTTCGCAGAACTGTATTTCACCATCACAAGGACTGAAAAGCACATATAATTATAAAGATCAGCCTTGGGTTGTGATGAACGATCATTTAGTGTATAGCATATTTACCTTTAATATTTTCCCACATAGCATGGTCCTTGTACCTGTCAGGGTACCATGCACTGGCGTCCTCACACCACATGTAGGTACCCACGCAGGATGACCAAATTAATATGCCCACACAGGATAGGGTTCTATGCACACAGTTTATTTGGTACACATCAACAACACTACAAACCCCCTCAACCCCCCACAGGTTTAGCAGTGAAGTAACAACCCACCGTTGGGACAAACACACACCTACAGCCAGGGGGAATAGCAACAAGGAGGGGTAACAGGCCTGCAGATATACGGCAGGCCTCAAGATACAAGGAGAGTGGTCGGGTAACAAGCCGGGTCGGTGACAGGAGGGCAGCGCGGTACAGGATTCAAGGAGAGTGGTCGGGTAACAAGCCGGGTCGGTGACAGGGTTGTAGATAGGAAGCAGGGTTCAGGTAGCAGGGTTCCAAGGCGCAGGCCAGGGGAGTCAGTCAGGTGCAGGCGACTCAATACTAAGTCAGCTTCCTGAGTGCAGGGAGGGCTTAAATACCCTCCCAGGAAGCACCAGGTGATGGGATGATCAGTCACAGCTGGGGCACACCCGCAGGTGAGTACTGGAGCTGCAGGTTCCTGACAGTTCCTGGCTGCTGGAGACACCCGCAGGCGAGCACAGGAACTGCAGGACCTGGCTCCAGCGCCACCTGGGGGTGCTCTGGATCCTGACAGTACCTCTAACACCTTGGCTACTAGTTTACATTTAGGGTGACTGTTGGAGGAGCAAGAGCCTTTAATGATCTACCTAGTTGTAATATGCGGATACCCGGAGTGGCATAAAGCTCCACCCACTCCTCCGTCATGCCGCCCATCCACACCCACAGGGCGCCACCACCTACGGGGGCATCGTCCAGCTCCTCCTCACCTGCGGTCCACTTAAGGACTGAGTAGTGAAACAATCAGCGTCTCAGTATTGAGTTGGATACAGACACTGACCGTTCATGTGTAGCTGTTCCCTCTTGGAGAGCTGATTTTCAAGCCAAGGACTCAAACTCTTTCTTCAGCCCTGTTGGGCAATCTCAACCCAAGGACTCAAACTCAGTTTAGCAGTGAAGTAACAACCCACCGTTGGGACAAACACACACCTACAGCCAGGGGGAATAGCAACAAGGAGGGGTAACAGGCCTGCAGATATACGGCAGGCCTCAAGATACAAGGAGAGTGGTCGGGTAACAAGCCGGGTCGGTGACAGGAGGGCAGCGCGGTACAGGATTCAAGGAGAGTGGTCGGGTAACAAGCCGGGTCGGTGACAGGGTTGTAGATAGGAAGCAGGGTTCAGGTAGCAGGGTTCCAAGGCGCAGGCCAGGGGAGTCAGTCAGGTGCAGGCGACTCAATACTAAGTCAGCTTCCTGAGTGCAGGGAGGGCTTAAATACCCTCCCAGGAAGCACCAGGTGATGGGATGATCAGTCACAGCTGGGGCACACCCGCAGGTGAGTACTGGAGCTGCAGGTTCCTGACAGTTCCTGGCTGCTGGAGACACCCGCAGGCGAGCACAGGAACTGCAGGACCTGGCTCCAGCGCCACCTGGGGGTGCTCTGGATCCTGACAGTACCTCTAACACCTTGGCTACTAGTTTACATTTAGGGTGACTGTTGGAGGAGCAAGAGCCTTTAATGATCTACCTAGTTGTAATATGCGGATACCCGGAGTGGCATAAAGCTCCACCCACTCCTCCGTCATGCCGCCCATCCACACCCACAGGGCGCCACCACCTACGGGGGCATCGTCCAGCTCCTCCTCACCTGCGGTCCACTTAAGGACTGAGTAGTGAAACAATCAGCGTCTCAGTATTGAGTTGGATACAGACACTGACCGTTCATGTGTAGCTGTTCCCTCTTGGAGAGCTGATTTTCAAGCCAAGGACTCAAACTCTTTCTTCAGCCCTGTTGGGCAATCTCAACCCAAGGACTCAAACTCCGGCTTCAGCCATGTTGAGCAATCTTGCAGTTGTCCGCTCATACGCAGCCCAGCTCACCCTCACTCCTGCTGCTACTGTAGACATTCACACCAGGAACCGAGGCTACCATCCCACTTAAAGGAACGGTGGTAATCCCTGGACTCTCCCTCTCTATCTCAGTGGATCCACACACTACAAAAACGCAAGTATCATGCACTGTGGCCAGTGATGAGAGAGTGACTTTATGCTCGCTGCAGATTCTGGGTTGATGACACAGAGTTAGAGGCTATGTTGTAAATACTACTGTCAGTAAAATTTGAATACAGTGATTTAAACTGAAATTGTTTCTTTTGTGATTATATGAACTTTAAGTTGAGTTCCATACAGGTGGTTGCCACCTGTTACTAAAGATCTTACACATCTTACACTAGTGAGACTCAAAATAGGGTGGTTGTAACCAAATCTTTTTTGTCCAAGAATCTACTAACCCTTACCTAACTGAGTATAAAAAAAACAAAAACATTTTAGGCCAAGGTTTAAGAGAGGAGTTAAAGTGATACTAAAGTCAAAATGTTTTAAGCTACTTCAAAATGCTGAATAAACCACTTATAATATGTGCTGCTTCTTGATGTTTTAAAGTTTTAGTTTCTGGCAGAATAAGCTAGTCCCCTGAGCCTGCCCTGATATCCTCTGTTAGGGTGGCTTCTTTTCCTTGCAGGGTCCTATGGAGCCACCCTTGTGTGTACTAGCAAGCTGTGTGTGTCTCCACAAACACACAGACACAGCAAGGCAAACCTCCCCCCAGCTCCCTGCTCCCCACTCCTGCTTCCTTCCTTCTCCATGCTAATAGATGGAGATTAGCTGGAGACTGTGCTGTCTCCTGTGATCTTGTCCTGGACAGCAAGTTCAGGGAAGTCAATCTGAGAGAGTTGGAGCCAGCCATATGAAAACATAATGACTGTAATTGCTTGTGCAAAAATATAAATACTTTGCTGCACATTGTATATTTTTTTATCTGAATTCATTATTGAAAAATGTTTGAGATTTTAATGCTACTCTAAAAATGCAGTGATTAATTGATACCTCAAGCCCCAATTTGTTTACTTTGTTCAAAGATTTAAATAAATTCATCAGGACACTTACACTTAGGCGATATTGTTCACACAAAGTCACCAGTAACCCTGGGGTAGGAACTAACCCAAAAGTCTTAGTGGAATTGGATTCTGATGATGAGAAAGGACTGGTATCTTGGAAGAGATTCTTGGGGGAAATTGATCTGGTTCCAATTTAGATTTGATGCAGAAAATGCAATTGGAGGTGATAGATACACATTTCAGACCAATCAAAGTATTTCTGGAAACCATAATGAGTAAGTTCAATTTACTGTGTAAGAATTTGAATTTTGCTAAGGGGAAGCTGGATACTTCCAATCTCTCAACTATGAAATTACAAGCATTGAAGCAACTTACGAATCAGTCTGACCTTATTATCAGACAGGTTGACAAGGGTGGGGGGGGGATGTGATCCAGGAGGCTGTAGTCTACTGGGCTAAAGGGTATTGATTCTTCAATGACACTGGTACTTATAGTCACTTGCTAAAAACCCTAGTAGTGATTTTCAGCTGAGTTTCAAAATCTTTTTGATAAAGAGCTCACTGATTGAGTGATTAGCAAACAAGAATAAAAGCTCTTTTGTATAGCTTTTTTGTTTAATATGCAACGTAATTAGCCAGCCACTTAGGTAATGTTTTAGTAGGCTGTGCATTTGACATCAATGTGTGGATGGGACTTGAACAGTCTCATCCATGTAAATTAGCAGAACTTCTGGCACAAATGATGACCAATGTGACATCACATGATAGTTGTTAATTGCCCTTTTTTTGTCAGGGCTGATCGACCCACCTGCTTTAACATACTCTTGGTGGAGTTTTATGAATTATGACAGACCTTACAGCTTGGTGTAGTTTGTTTTTAATGATGTAGTAATGGGGTCACTTCATGGTGTGAGGATAAAGTTTGGCAGTTTAGATGCTGGTGCCACTTTGAGGAAGTAACAAATTGTCTAAAGAATCCTGGGAGCCTTTCCAGATGAAGATTCAGTCATCTATATATCTGTCATAGTCACAACAAGGCCCTCATCCAGCCACCCCTGGTCTCAAATTAAATACTCCCAATATTTCATAATCAGATTGGCATAACTCGGCGTGAACCTCATTCCCATGGCAGTACCCGTGACCTGTAGATAAAAAGTGTAATTAACTTTGAAACTGTTTTGAGTGAGCATAAATGTATTTCCTTTTATGATATACTCAATTTCGGGTTAATGATGGAACTGTGCTGGTGGTCTGTAAAAGTGACCTTATTGCTTCACACCCTAAATTGTAGTCAATAACAGTATAGAGAGATGTCACATATAGAGTGGCAAGTATGTTCTCATACGACCATGGTACAGAGAATAAGGGGGTCAATTCACTAAACGTTTTCTCATGGGATAAAATGGTCACATGACCTTTTTTAGTGAAATATTACATGAGATAAAAAAAGTCATTTAATTAAAAACATGTAAGATAGATAAAACAAAACTGAAAAACATGAGATACATATCGTTTGAAAGACATTAAAATTAATTCACTAAAAAAAGGTTAGAACTAATTATCACCTGGATGAGGCAGTTGGAATTCACAGTCTGTCAGCCTGTGGCAGTTTGAAAGTGTTCAAAACCTCCAATTTGAGACAATGAAAGTATTTTAGAACACATTGCTGGAATATAAGTTCATCCAAAGGTGGATACAGAGAAAACTGCTATCCTAAAGGCAAGAATGGGACCAATAAAACCTTGGCTGGTTTTTAATGGTGTAGGTGCAAGTGACTGCACCCATATGACTTTTTTTCACTGGAAACAACCATATAAAAAAGGTAAAAAAATAAAGCTCATAGATTTTAGTGAATTGTATAGGTAAGAGTTTACTAACTCATGAGTTATTATCCACAACATTTCATGAGGTATTTAGCTCTTAAGGAATTGAGCACGTGATACTCAATATCCTGTGGTATCTTTGAGATAATTAGAAGTGATGACAACATGGTCTTGCAGATTAGATCAATAAAATAGGAGAATTTAGATATCAAGGAACCTCATCTTGAACAATGGAGCAACCAGGTGAATTAGACAGGTCTTTGTGTATCCTGGGTAAATAAAAACATATTGGTATTCATGGTGTTTTATTCTGTATGAACTCCGACTCTGCTTTTTTAGAATTCAACGGCTATACATTCCAGACTGTATCTACAACACATCTATCAGTAGGATCTGATTTAAAAAAAACATAGGTAGTTGTTTTACACAAGTCTTGATAACTCTTTGCTATAATCACATTTGTTCAGCAAAACACTGCCCCCCACCCCACCTTGTCAGCTGAATAAATAAGATCATTGTTACTGGACAGAGACCATAAGACCTCGTTCACATTGAGCGATTTATTGCGCTGTAATTCCCACAATATCGCGGCAAATTACCGCGCGATATCGCGCTCCAATGCAATCCAATGGGGCAAAGGGTCCTGCTGTCGCGGGTCGTACGTCGCTACAGCAGGACCCTTTTTGGAGCGGATTTAGCCGCGATTCGAGCTTGCTCAATGCAAGCTTGAACGCGGCAAATCTCGCGATGCCGCGTAATATGCAAATCGACAAACGCGCAATTTGCATATCGCGCAGTGGGAACGGGGCCTAAAGCCTGTCTCTCTTTCTTACTCAGCTACTGTATATTGAATGCTCTGTGATGAGTATTTTCCTGGTGTGGTGACCTCCTCTCCTTCCCTAAAAGGGAATAATCTGTTATAAGTGTTTATTCCTCTAAAGTTATGTCATGGTGACCTAGTTTTAGACTATTTAGGTCTTCATGTTCTAGAATGTTCATTTTCCTTAATTTGTTTAGATTTAGTTAATTGGAGGATAATTGTCTCATTAGTCTTTAACTCCTCACCCTGTGAATCTGATGGTATACTTGTTTGGACTTCCTCTGTAGCTACATTATTCTCCACAGTAGGTCTATATTGACTAGAACATTTAGGTGATTTGTCTCTCTCCAAACTGCCATTAGCCATGATATTAGTAATGATGGCATCCCTATGGAACATTTTTGTTTTTTCTTTATAATTTCTTGTTCAGTCCTATTGAGCCTATGTGAAATGCTTTTTTTTTTAATTGTTATGTTCTTCCCTATTCCTATAAGGTTCTAGCTTTTGTATTTAGGTCTTAATATTATCCTCTGTAATGATCTATTGTACTTTGCATGCCTCTATAATAAATCATATCACTTTAATTGAGAAACCGGGTAACATATAGTTCCATTAGTCTTGCAATCCTTCATCCATCAACCATTTACATTGTAATGTTTTTCAGCAATTACTTGGATTCATTTGATATGTCATTTGTACCAAACAGCAACAACGTATTTAAAGATGAAAGCAAAATCCCTTTTGGTGAGCACTTAGACGTCAACTATAAGAGGAATCGTATACATTTTATATTGAATTGTGAGGGAAGTCATTTATTTTAGGTCATAGCAGCTGCCAACTTTTAAAATATTTAATTTTGGTCTCTAAGCCCTGCTGTTCCTCTATTTTATTCATTAAAACAATGCTTCAATCCTACTTGTTGAATTTAAAAGCAATTTTCTCATGTTTACCTGCATGCCTTGTCATAGAGTAAAGCTAAGAAAGTGTGAAAATAGATAAATTATTGTCTATATACACAATATATTTGTTGTTACCTCTAGAAAAGATAATACATAATTGGATCATAGTGATATTTCAAACTAACTGTTTTCTTTAATGAGTATCACACGTCTTCAGCCTTGTAATTAGTAATTCAACCTATTTCAATGGAGAAAAGTAGTCACTCTGTTGTTTGTTTTTTATCGTGTGTACAACACCGAACATGGACCAGAGAAAGAGAAGGAGAGCATTATCTAAGGAGATCAGAAAAAAAATTACACCAGCATGTCACAGGTAAAGCCTATAAGACTATCTCCAAGCAGCTTGATGCTCCTGTGACTAAAATTTCCAATATTACTAAGTTTAAAGGGTAACTTCACTTTCCCAAGTGAATTGGGAAAAATGGAATTACCCGCTCCAATCTGGCCCCCTCTCCTCCCCCCACCCCAACTATACTTATCTTTCAGTGACCGCTCCTTCCCCTCCACCAGTATGGGTGTACTATCCATACTCCATACTGCAGTGTAGTGCAGCCCTGCACTATAGATTTGGAATTTTGCTCCCAAATGGTGAGCACTCATTGGTCAGAGCGGTCAGGTTAGAATTGCTTCTGACCGCACTGACCAGTTAGAAGCTCTTCTTCTTGGTCAGCCAGTCAGGTGACCACACTGACCATTGAGTGCTAACCATTTGGGAGCAAAATTCAAAATCCATAGCACAAGGCTGCACTACATGGCAGTATGGGGTATGTATAGTACACCCGTACCGGCAGAGGGAAGGAGCGTTCGCCAGAAGATAAGTATAGCGGGGGAGTGGGGGCAGATTTGAGCTGGTAATTCCGTTTTCCTAAATTCACTTGGATGTGTAATGGCATAAACAATGATGGATGCAAATTACTTTGTAATTACCATTATCAAGCCCGTAAGTTTAGGTGTGATAATGGATTCCTGCGTCAGGAATTTGCGTTTTCCTGCAGCAGGAATCCCTAATTTGGTGTTTACAAGCGGCAGCTGTCACCCATCTAAGATAATGATCAGGTGACAGCCGCTGAATGTGAATGCCTGCAAACCACATGTAATGGTATGTGATATGATTACATGCATGATCATACATCCACAGAGAGTGATTGATTTCTAACTACATGTAATCATATCACATACCATTACATGCAGTGTTTACATGCAGCGGACCATCAACATGATCATTAACTTGAATTAACTTAGACTGTTGCTGCTTGTAAATGCCAGATTAAGGATTCCTGCTGCAGGAAAATGCAAATTATTGTTGCAGGAATCCAAAATCGCACCTAAACTTACGGGTGTGAATGGGGTCTTACACACACATACACACACACACACACACAGAGAAATACCACCCACACACACACATGTACACATGCACAAAAAATGCAGAATATTCCGTCCCAACCCTGGTTTCACCCCCCCCCCTCGTCCCCCACAGATAATATGAAAGAGCCCCATCACCTGCACAATCCCTGGTGATCCAGTGGTTGATTAGTAAGGTCTGGTGCAGATCTTGCTAATCCTTCCTTTTGGCTGGAGTTTAGAACTGTCAGAGGAATTATTGAGTACCAGAGCTGACAGAAGCACCTATGTGGTCTGGTTCACGGTCCGGAATTGGCCCGTGGGCCAGTACTTCAAGA
This sequence comes from Nanorana parkeri, assembly GCF_000935625.1. Taxonomy (NCBI): domain Eukaryota; kingdom Metazoa; phylum Chordata; class Amphibia; order Anura; family Dicroglossidae; genus Nanorana; species Nanorana parkeri. The sequence goes on from NW_017307009.1 coordinate 81,560, forward strand.
CCCCTGGAATAGAGGCTGTGCCACTCCTCTACTCCTTACCACCCCAAGGCCATGGCCTCGTTGGCCTTGTGGGTAATCTGGCCCTGTTTACGAGGTACAGTATTGAATGCTGTAGCAAAATCCAAATACACCACATCCACTTGCATTCCCTGTCCAGATTCTACTCACAGAGAAAATTCCACTCCTGCTCTGTATCTACTTTGCATCTGAGGAGGATCGAGGAACTTTTCCCCCTGAATTGAAGAGGATTTTTTCTGCCCCAGAGAAGGGGAGGTGCACTGAACCAGCAGTCCCTCCAGCGCTGGTGCTGGTCTCTGATCCAGCGCAGACTTCCGTGTCCCGCGCAGTCTGTCTAGCGTGCACGCTCCTGGCTGTGTGCACTCACTTCTACTGAGTCTCTCCTCTGTGCATACACTTGCCTATACTTCCCCCTTCATGGGCCTTTTGGAAGATGTGTTCTGCAGCCGGGAGCGAGCGGTGCAGATACAGGTAAGTAATTGTCTATTTGACAATTTTTACATTTTTTTCATTGTTTTTGCATGTATCTACTTCTTGCTAGCAGTAGATATATGCAAAAAGATGGAGAATTTAATTCTACTTTAAATACAGCAGCAGCACCCCAATCCGATTCATTAATTAAAAAAAGGCTTTTTTAGGTAGCTTTGGCTGCGACACTTGAATTTTTATCTAGCAGAAGTAGAGCTGCAGCTAACGATTATTTTCAAAATCGATTAGTTAGCCGATTATTAAGTTCGATTAATCGGTTAATCGGATAAAAAATAAAATACATTTCAAAAAATGGCTCCAGTGATGGGACTACTAGTTTGTAGTCATCACAGGAGCAAGCTTGGAGCGGTGGATGTAAAAAAGAAAAAAAAAGTGTGGTGTGCAATATAGTGAAATGGAAAGTGTAAAATTATACAGCAATGAATGCAGAATGGCACTGGCTATAGAGGACTACAAAACCCAGCAATAATACATTATACAGCGCAATGCAGAATACCACCAGCTATAGAGGAATACAACAAATCCCAGCAATAGTACATTATAGCTGGCGGTATTCTGCATTGCACTGTATAATGTACTATTTCTGGGTTTTGTATTCCTCTATGGTTGGTGGTATTCTGCATTGCGCTGTATAATGTATTATTGCTGGGATTTGTACCCTACGGACTAAGGCTGGGATGCCATTCAAGTTCATGTGCGTGTAAAGGCAGGTGTCCCAATACTTTTGGAAATATAGTGCATATATTACTGTATATATACTGTTTATTATATAGTTGGATGTCTACTCTGAGCCTATGATTCGGACAAGCTTTCAAAGCGACACTGTCAAGTAACAGAATATTTTATATAAAATTAGGGCTGTGGAAATTAAAGATTAATTTCTCGATTAATCGTTAAACTTTTTGATCGATTAAAATTATTTTGATCGCTAATGAAAACACTCACCTCTCCGCCGGCTTCCAGGAGTCCGGTCAGCGATCCGGTGACGTCACGGATATCGACGCCATCGGACTCCTCCCCCCTTCCCCAAGTGGCTCCGAAGGGAAGGGGGGAGGAGTTCGGTGACGTCGCTGTCCGTGATGTCACCTGACTCCTCCCCCCTTCCCTTCGTTAGGCGACGGAGACACTTGGGTCGGTGAGTTTGCCCAAGAAGCACCAAGCTTCTGTCTTATCTTAAACTTATATATATGCACTATGTGGCTCTCCATTAACACCCCCCATCTCGCTCCTCACATTCTCCCTATCCTAGCCGTCGCGGCCCGGCCTGGCCAGCCAAGTACGTGGGTGGCTTCATTATTGCAGTCATGTTCCAAGACCAGCTTAACATTTGACAACTTGAGGGTACTAGCTATTCAGCCTAGCCCCTGTTCAGCCACTGACCTTTCATCTGCCAGACAGCAGGACCTGACCATCAGATCCTGAAGTGAAGATAAGGCGAGTTTTTGGACAGAATCTCCTACATCCTAACCGTAAGTCCTTATCGTTTCCTTTCTAAAAGACTGTTTTTCTACACTTGTATTTGATACATACATGATTCAACATCACTATACAAGCATTGCCCATAAAAGTGATTCCAGGTAGTAGCGCTCCACCAAAAAGAGTCGGTTTGTTTGTTAGAGGTCTCATACCAGCTGGAGTAATTAGCCCTATGGAGTTATGGTATAAGGCAATGATAGAATGTGGTGGTATGAACCACTGCGGGAGGGAGCTGTAAAGTGTTGGACTGCTGCATGCTGGGAGTTGTAGTACCAGGAGGCAATGTTGGCGCCTTGACAGTTACCGGGCCCTCTTGTTCCTTTCTGCAATATAGCCTCTTGGAACACCAGCTCCCAGCATGCAGCAGGCCACCGCTCTGCAGCTCCCTTCTGCGGTGGTTGATGCCGCAACCCTGGTAGTTGCACCAGTGTTAGCCATTGTTTAGCATGCAGAAAATTGTCTCTGTCTGACCTGCCCATCTCTGCTGCCAGAACCCCACTGCAGGCTGCTGCATACACACATAGGAGGGCTACCTTTCCCATCATCTGCTTCATACACACATAGGAGGACTACCTTTCCCATCATCTGCTGGAAACACAAATAGTGGAAAATCTTGATCAGAGAGAAGCCTGGCTGCTGTCTCACCTTCACTGATGACACAGTCTCTAGTCCCATGCTTGGAGAGCCCAGCACTGCATTCTGCAACACTGCAAGCTACTAGGAGCTGCTGCTGGCTGAAGTAATCTGTAGCAGAGTTCACTATGTTCAGTGCACCAGTTATCTCAAACTTGGCATCTCCGGCATCCCTTTAGACGTGTTCGTTCTCTGCACATAACTGGCAGCCCCTGGGAGGAGCAGGTTTTTGATCAGAGCACAGCTCTTGGTGTTGCGCACGCCTACGGTTGGGAGAAAGTGACAGAGCGCTGTCACCCATTAGCAGGAAGTGCTTGAACAAGGATCTTCATATCTGGAATAACAGGTATTATTTTAATAAAAAGTGCAGATTTCAAAATGTTAATACTTTTGTGAGATTTTAGTTAATAAGTTTTCATGTACTTTAAGAGACAATTATCCACACAAGAGATGAGTTCCAAACATTATTTCCATTTTCAAAGTTTACAACTTTTCAGTAAATAAACTTTTTTTAATAAATCCATAAAAAACTTTTTACTTAACCATATTAAATGACTGCAATCAATTTTGCATATGATAGAGTGCTGTTGCATTATGGTATTCACCTGAGATTCAATGTTTTTGTTGTTGATAGGTATTTTCAAGAGAACATCTGTTACATATGTTATTGACAAATGTTAGAGGCATACACCATTGCAATATACTGTATATATACACTGAGTGGCCAGATTATTATGACCACCTGACGTTTGTAGGCAAATTAGCTATAATTTCGCGCTGAAGTTGCTAAAGGGCCAGACCATTATAAATAGTAGGGATGCTCCGATACCACTTTCTTAAGACCGAGTACGAGTACCGATACTTTTTTCAAGTACTCACCAATACCAATGACCGGTACTTTTTTTTAAAGGGACAGGTCACATTCTTTCTAAAGCAATACAAAATCATGATTTTAGGTCAGTTTCTTAATATTATGAAGAACATGAAATGAACATGAAATGAATATTTATCATGCCATTCTTAGAGCGTGTTCAGTGTGTTCTTAGACCTCCTTGGATACCCGTGACTTACCATCTATATGCCGCCGGGTGAATTAAAACGTTTTGTCACTTGACAGGATCGAGTTAAAGTCTGTCCGGACATTATCGCACTACAGCAGCAGCAAGATCTGTGATTTTGAGCCGTGACCGAGTAGAGCCTGCTTGCTAACGTTGCTCGATCAGGAGCAGACTTCCGATCCAGTGTGCCTCGGACACATCGCCTCTGGGATTCCATCCCCACCGCACTGTGCGGCCGCACTTGCTGGGGAAAACCTCCTGATTCTTCTACAGATCGGGAAGTGTTTGAATCCCGTGGGCCAGTGTCAGTTCAAATGAACTGTGAGAGACACCCAGTGTTGTTTTCGGGATTAGAATGAAATGATCTTTTGGAATTACAAACCGATACAAATACACACTCCATTGAAACACCTTACCCATACTTAATACGGAATCTCACAGGGACTACCTCTCATTTGAGCCACATATGAAGTGAGTAACTTTTGATACAATTGCATCTGCTTTTCAAACACAGCACTTGTGTCTGTATCAATGACTATTTGCCACTTAGGTGGTTAACAGATCATCACCTCCGTTACTCCATACTGGGTTATCCAAGGGAAGTCATTTTTTCGTTTTTAATTGATTTTAGATGTTTTTTAGTAGGTGAATTAATGTTTTGTGATTTTTTTTTCTATCTATTAAATATTGCCGTATATACTAGTTATTAACTGTGTTACTTAGTTGCGGGATAGCTCCACTAATGGGATTTCTTTGTTGAGGGGATACATTGTTTTTTTTTTAAAATGATTACTGAAACCCAGGAGACCAGTCTATACAATTGCTATTTATAGCGTTGCTCCTTTTTTCCCCTATTTGTGCTTATCATGCCATTGCTAACTTAGGCTTGTATCCCCATAGTGGGGAAAATAGATGAGCACATGTCCAAACTCCAACCATGCGGTGCTGCAGTACTAACCTGCTGTGTCGTGTTCTCCATCTGCTTCAGCCACTCCGTGTCACAGCCTAGTCATCTGCTCCATTCTGACCTCTTCTCCCGCTGATTGGCGGATTGGGTGAGTGACAGGCTTCCTCACCAGTCAGGAGTGAACTGGTGAGGAAGCCTGTCAATCATCCAATCGGCCAATCAGCGAGAGAAGAGGCCAGAATGGAGCAGATGACTGAGGACTCGGAGGCGGAGTTTACTTTTGGCCATTCGCCCGAGAGTTCGCGGCCATCTTGTTTCATTGCAGATGCTATGGAGGGCCTGTGTGTGGCGGTTTCGGATCCTTGACGATGGCGGACGAGGCACAGGTACTCTTTTTTGTATCTGAGTATTTGCACGAGTATGGGTACTCATGCAAATAGTCGGTATCGCCGCCAATACCGATGTTTGTATCGGAGCATCCCTAATAAATAGGGAAGCAGGTTGTTTACCACGACAGTAGAAGTTATTTTTTTCTGAAGATATGGGTAAACAACGCGATTTAACAGCCTTTGAATGTGGGATGATTGTTGGTGCTCAGAGCCATGGAGCGAGTAAGGCCATATTTATCCTATCTATATATATAAAAGACAAGCTTTCGAGAGTTAACCTCTCTTCTTCAGGTCAGAAGCAATAGTAATCAACATGACAACATTATATAATTTGTTAGTCCAATAAGAAAGGTATCATCGCATACTACAATATTCCGTTTTGTTTGTGTTTTTTTATACATCTTCTCTACTGGACTAATATGGCTTAACCATTTATCTGGAGCCACTCAGCCCCTCTGGCTGAGAACCCTGGGTGACTTTGAGGCCACCTAACACCGTGGTATTGCCTCACAATGCCCCAATATATATATATTAATTAGTATAAGTATAAGCTAGACTGAACTGGAGAAATATCAGGTTAATGTGCATTTTTCCACACACTAGTGTAACTAACCACACCTGGCCGGAATTCAGAAAACACATAGTAAAAGAAATACTGTCATGACAGCAGCAAATGGGCACCCAATATAGCATTTCTGCACTTCCAGAAACCTTATTAGGTACATTTAGCTTGCATTTGAGATTACTTTGAGACACTTCTGTGTTCCTTCACAGGTGCTTTTGACCTGTATTGTAACCTGCTTCTGTCCTAAGCTTGAACTAAGATTTATCAAGTTCCTACATCCTCACTGATTTGCCTACAACATTGTCTACTGCTTAAAGCATAAGTAAAGTAAAAATAAAAAATGCTGAAAGGTAGGGATTTTGGCAGAAGAGACATGCAAATAACTCTCTCCCGCAGCAATTTCTTTTTGTGTACACTGTATGCCACATGCATTATGCAGTGTACACAGTCCAAGATGCTGTGAATACTCTCTATGCCAAGTAGGATGTAACTCCAGTATGCATGCACAGGATTTACATCCTCAGTGGCCACCCAATGTAAGTGGACTTCCTAGAATCCAGAATTATCAGTGGCGGAGATGGTGGTGACAGGGGACACAGTTGAGGACTGAAGATCGTTCCGACAGTGCTGAAGAAGGGCACACTTACAGTAAACACCTTACAATAAACATAATAAACTGAAACAGTCATTTCCAGATATACTGTAATTAGGGCACATTAGGGCAAAACCCAAACATTTACAAAGCAGTTTACTTCCTCTTTAAGGAAACACAATTTCATAAAACTGACACAGATTTCCCAATATATACAATTTTATAATCCAACTAACACATATCTAGTATATTATTGCATATAATAACGCTTACCTAAATTGCTTTTATACCGATTTTATATCTTAATTATGTTGATGCCATTTTAGAGATTTTTCCCCCTCCTTTTTATTATATGTGGAAATGACTGTAGCACTTTATTATGTTTATGTTACCACTTAAATTTAGCATAACATTCAGCAGGGAACATTAGGAATCTATCTTGCCCAATAAAAATACTGTATTTGATAAAAACGTGTGGTATTAATGAGAATGCGTAAAATAGAATAGGAACAGATTGCAGTGCCAAATATTATGATTGTTAAAGGAAAATGATAATGTCTTTTTGAAAAATATATTACATTTTTATATTTTATAGTATACAATTTTAAATTGACATTTTATTCCTTTTTAACGGTGTATTTCTTTTTCTAAAAACTTTCTTTTGCCTTTCATAGTTTTTGTGATTTAAAAAATATTTTTTTAACAGCAGCAGGACAGAAAAGTAAACATCTAAAAAGAAAACTAGAGCTTTACTTGCTGCCTGGTGCCAGGCTGGATGGCTTGGCCGGGAGTGGAATTCCTTTGGCAGGGACCAATGAAAGTCCAAGAGCGAGGTATCAAAAGGGCACTCCAAAAGAATAGTCAAGTCCGGGTCCGAGTTGAGGTAGGCAGCGAGGTTCACAGGCGTGGGGTCAGGCAAAGGGGTCGGTGGCCGGGAGGTCAGATCAATCACAAAAGGCAGGTTCATACAGGGGGCTGGGTGTTCACCATAAGGTAGAATAACTCAGTAATGAGTCAAGGCTCTGACCAGCTTTATATACACAGGGAAACCAAGGACCACCCCCTGGCTGCTGGGGCAACCAGGAAGCTTCCTCAGTCAAGAGCCAATATCAGGGCTGAGAGACGAGTGGTGAGTGCTGAAGACCTCCCCCAGCCTGAGTAGCACCTGGAACGCAGAGTGGCGCAGGTGCACTACGCGCGCACCTGCGCATGTGCGCGGCTTGCGTACCGCACACGCGTCACGCACCTGGCGCATGCGCACCGGCAAACCCGCCGCCAGATGCCCTGCCAGGAGGAGGAGGAGCCTGCGCCCGATGCCCACGCTGGCGATCCCGATGAGGAACGGCCCCCTTGGGAATGCAAATATGAATTATTCAAATTCATTATTTCAGATTTACCTGATTAAAATAAGTTTTACACTTTTATTTTTTAGCTTTGAACATAGCATAATGGAATACAGCATATATAAAACTAGGTTATGTTCCCTTTAAGGTGAATATCAGTGATTATTTTAAATAGAAAAATTACTGTATGCTGTCATTGAATAATTATCTGCAATATAAAGGATATCTGTCATCAAAATCAACCTCAAAGTGGACATGTGTAAACAGTAGAGATGAGGTTCACTGTTGGCAGGGGTTTAAGGGGAATCCTTCAGGTTCCAAATTCATGGTCCCAGCAAATGTATGTACAGATTCGCTCAGGAGGATATTTTGAAACCCTAATGTATTGCATGCCCTTTATACTATGACTATCAGGTTTTAAAGGGCCTATAAGGGGACTTCTGGATAAGCCAACCCCCTCACTATAAAGGGGGAGGGGGCATAGAGCAGCCAAAGTGTCACAGTATTGGAACATGTTGTAAGGAAAGTAGAGGGAAAATTGACAAACTGTAATGGAGAGTTTAGGGTCATTTAGGAAACTGTACTTTAATTCTGACAGCTAGCTCTTTGAGCACTTAAAGCCATACTCCAGGAAGAATGATAATTTACCCACCACATTGGATGTGTAAATTATCAAATAAAAGCTGGATGTAATGTGTAGAGGGCAGTTGCAAAGCGTAAACATCTTACCTTGTAGCATGTCATCCCCTGTACATAATGCCCAGCTCCTTGCCACTGAAGAAAGGAAGAGATGTGACATGAGCTGTACAGCACATCAATTGCATCACCCACCTGTTCTCGCTGTCCTCCATTCCCAAAATGTCTTGTATTTGTTTTTGGCCACAACCATGACAATCTTAGCATGGTTATGTGTAGAGTCAGCTACATCCTTTGAAGATGAGGCCTCTGAGATATCAGACTGTGCAGCGTCCTGTGTGGTGGCTATCTTGGTCTGATACAGAGACTAGTTACCACCTACAGACTTCCCCCATGAATGGGAGCTATTGCAGTTCTTGGTCAGAAATATTTCCATGCGAAGGGGAGATAACCCCAATGAGTTTGCATCCACAATTGGTCTCCTCTCTTGCAGCCGCTACATCAGGAGCTGCAGTGCAGTAAGCAATAGATTAAAATGATTTGAAGTAGGATTCATTTTTGCCACACAGCAGTGTTAATTTCATCTTCTCTTTATTAGTGACAGCAAGGTGCTTGCATTGGGCAGAGATAAAACACCTCAAGTGCATAATGAATTGGTTCAGCAACTCATGTTCTTTAGAACAACAGATTACCAGTACAGTAGAAAAAGCAACGCTGTAGTAGAACAGTGTATTGTGGTTAGTGGGTTTTGTAAACAGTGATGTAACCCATCACCTACCACTAAAAGACACATCGACATTGAGGAACTGAACCCAGTTGTTAGAGCAGTCCAGATTAAAGGTGATGGCTGCAAACAGAGAGTTAATAAATTCAGAAAACATGGTTAAAGTGACATTAAAGTCAAAACAATGTTTCCCTCCCCACATGGTAATGTTAGCACTTACCTTAAACGATGTCTCTTTTTCCGATCTTCTTCTTCTTTCCGGATGTCTTCACCTGTCCCTCCAGAGGTGCGGCGGCTCTCTGATCCAGCGCTGACTGCTCTGTCCCTCCGATCCAGCGGTGTTTGCATGCGGGTGCACTCGTCCATAGACTTACATTTGCGTCTCTGTTCGTCTCCTGGCCGAGAATCCAAACTGCGCATGCGCCCGCTCCAAGATCCTTTGCGGCCGCAAGAGCAGTTCCTGATTCTCGGCGCGGGAGCGCGCAGTGATAACGAGGTAAGCTTAAACCGCTGTTAAAAGTGTTTTTGTTTTGTTTTTTAAACTTTTTGCCTATATCTACTGCTTGCTAGCAGTAGATATAGGCAAAAAAAACGGAGGGTTTAGAACCCATTTAACTGATTTACAGTACCCTCTCACATCATAAATATAGCTTTTCTACAGCCACATGTTGTTGAAAAACAGTGCAAAGGGAAATATATATTTCTAAGCATCCCACATACAGGTTAACAAAGGATGGAGCAGCAGAGTTGCCTAATTAGGGGCTTAGTGTTCCAAAATATTGCTTACACTGTGAACAAAACATGGTCCTGCTTTGAGCTCATGATTTGCTGGTGAAATTCATTGTTTTAGATTCTTGGTAAGCAGTGCCATCGATTTTTCCCACTGCAGCTAAAAAGCATTTTTAGTACACAGAGGTACCGAGAAGAATAGCCAAGCTGAGGCTATTCACTCACTGCTGTTCGGCATCTATGAGAATAGGCTGAACAGCAGCGAGTAGCCTGCCGGAGGTTTGGCTCAGCCGATCCAGATTTGGATTGGCTGAGTCGAACTCCTTCTGCACTTCGGGTTGGCTAAACATGGCGATGTACGGCTGATTTCAGACGATATACAGCTGAAATCAGCCGTACAAGCCTGAAGTGAATAGCCGAACAGTGTTCAGTTCACTTCGGGTCGGTTGTTCACTCGGCTGCCTACAGCAGCTTTGTGAATAGACCCCTTTATTTTGACCATAGCCTCACAGCTCTCTTAACCGATTGTAACTAGCAAAAAAAATAAAAACAGAAAAGAAACAGAGAGTACACTGGCATTGTGTTCGTAAAGATAATATTTTATTGAACAAAAGAAAGGTACTCAAAAACAAATTTGATAAATCAGGCTTATCTCTTAAAACAATCCTCAGCATGTGTGACAAATATATCCATACACAATCTCCCCTCTAATGCCTTACTCACTAGTAAGTGTCACAACGCTACCTCTGAATAGTCCTGCCATACATGCTGCAGATTGGATTTAAGAGTTAAGCCTGATTATGAAGCTTGTTTGTGAGTATCTTTCTTTTATTCAATAAAATACATTCTACACTGGTGTGCAGTGGTCTGTTTCTTAAATAGATTACCAATGGCAAGGCATTTTAAGCAATGCATTTGCCAGGTGCAATACTGCTATATCTGGTTAAAAATAAATGCAATAGGCATAACAGTTGTTTCCCTTGTATTTAATTTCATGGCTCAATTTACATTCTGGCAAAATAACTCTGTGTTATGGTTAGGGATGTCCTGATACCGGTACTAGCATCGGTATCAGGACCGATACAGGGCATTTTGACAAGTACTTGTCCCCGATACATAGCGCCGAAGCTTGCACTGTGTTTTTTTCCCCCTTACCTCACTCGGAGCACCACCCACCGGAGCAGTAGTGGCGCAACGCTCCTTTTCAGCTCAGCGCCGTCCTTCAGTGCCGGAGAGCAGCGACGAGTCAGCGCTGGGAGGAGCTCCAGATGAGATCTTAATTTAGCTGGCCGGCACCTCTGGGACCCCACCTGGAGCTCCTCCCACCGGACCAGCGCTGACTCGTCGCTGCTCTCCCGCACAGTGAGTGACGGCAAGGGGGGGCACTATTAAGCAGGGGATATATGTAAATCGACAGTCTCCAGGGTATTAGCAGTCTGTACTCTATATGTAGTACATACTGTATACAGCACACACCTCCACAACACTCCAGCAACAGATTTACAATTCTCCCCTGCTAACATGAATAGGTTAAATCATGATCCATAATACATAACATGCAGTTGTAATATGGATCATTTAAAGTCACCTGTCCCTTTAAGAAAAAGTATCGGTAATTGGTATCGGCAAGTACATGAGGGGAAGTACATGTACTTGTACTTGGTCCTGAAAAAGTGGGAACGGGACATCCCTAGTTATGGTAATTTATGTTATATTTATATTAAAGGACAAACTTACAAAACAGTGCACCATTTCATTCTAATACAACTTGCATTCTAATGCAGCTTTCACTCTAAAGTGGCACACAATTAATATTTAATTTTCCCAGCATTTGACCCCTGTAATAAATGTGGTCATTCACAAATGTTTTATTAACCTAAATATTTTCATGGAGATATGTCTGTTATGTAGACATTCATATTAATTTAGTATTCCAGGAAAATGTAATTAGTGAATTGTTTGATGCTCCACAATCTAGTAAAGTCTGTATGAATATATTTACACAAAAAATAGCTGGTTTGCCTAATTTGCAATTTAAAAACACAAACAACAATTTCAACAATTAACTGACTCAACATTAATTAGGCAAGGTAATAGATGTTTCATTGACCATCTACGCAATGGTGGAGTATGTAGATCTAGCTTGTACATCAGGGAATCCTGCTGTGGATGTGATAATTTTTACTTGGTATCTTTGTAACTATGTTTTTGAATTGGCTGAGTTATACCTGCCAGCTGCAATATTAATTCCCTGCCCTTTTCTGTGGAATGTCCTAAACTAAAGGTTCTGGCTAATGGTCATATTCAGGAATGAAACCATATTCTGAAGGTGAATCTGATGGTGCCTAGTTGCAGCTAAAATTAATTTGTTGGAAAATTGCTGATACTTTAAGATGAATTTGTCTTGTCTTGAATGTGGACAGTGTTTAGAAAAGATTCTGATGTGTTCTAGTGTTTTTTCCAGAATTTCTCATCCCCAAGCTAGCACTGGAATTTCATTTACAGACTGCAGTGATAACACAATCTACAGTCACTCTTTGCTACTCTTCTGTGTGCATCTTCCATCTCTCATTTTCTCTTGGCAATTGTAACCTGTATGCAGCTGAAATGTAAGGAGATCTGAAAGAACAATGCAGCTCATCACCTTCAACCAACTCAATTATATGCACTTTGCAAAGCAGACAGAAATATAATTTTGAAAAAGTTAGACAAATGGAGCTTGTTTTGTTTAAAGGCATATTTCATATTTGTAACGCCCATCTCTGTACACAAACATGTACTTGGGGCAAACAACTAGCTACATACAGTTTAAATATGTACATATTATGTTAATTGTTTTATTAGGCAAATGGCTTGTAATTTTGTTAACTACTTCTGGCTCAGCTTTAAACTAAATTGAGCTGACAACGTTGAACTGTTGCATATGAAGCAGCAAAGCTAAACCAGGAAGTAGAGGCAGTGCCTGCTTTATTGTACTTTGTGGCAAGTGCATATAAACAAATTAAAACCACATTTACTTTTCTAAATGTATATAGAGAGGACTTTTTTTCCATGACATTGAGCAAAAGTTCAGTGACAGTTATCTAACAAAAATATTTCTTTACTTTAGAACAGGGAATTGAATTGAATTATTATGTGATGTTTTTATTTTTGTTAAACAATTACTTTCAAATACAGAGACATAACGCAGCATTAACAATGAAATTGAACAGTTGGATTTATTGTTACCTTAAGGTTGTTGCAGAGTTCATATATATTTTGTCAAATGAAAAGTGTATCCACTGTGCTTTGTTTTGTTTCCAGTCCAGCAGCAGGAGGTAAGCCGAATTTAATAAGAAAATAAAAAGCTGTCTATCCTTTTGGAAATTGAATCAAAGTGTAAGGGTAATGGCTGGTGGTAAATGTGGAGGCTAAAGGGATGGATAACATTTAAGAGGTTTGTGCACATGGCAGACAGTGTACTTCTTTCACGGATTGCTGGAATTGTTGTAATGTTAAAATAAAGACAATGTGTGAACGTTCAATCCACATTTTATTTAACAAAAATAGAAAAAAAGCACCATTTATCTCAAACTGAAATCTTTGAGTTTTGTACATTATCAATTTAACTTCCTAGGATAAACTGTCAGCCTAATTTATTCAACCCACACCAGTCAATTTTAAGTAATGAAACTCCACTTGTTTACAAATAATTAATATCCACTTCCTTTGTTTCCACTCTAAATGTAAGCCAAACTGTTTTTTTTTTGCATTTTAAAGGAGTGGACAACGGTAAAGGTCTAACTTTTTTTGCTGCTGAATTTTCCCACACATCCTGTCCTGCAACAGAAAATGCAACAGAAAATCAGAAAATCTCTGACAACCCAATGGAGGATTTGTCATCATCCCCCACTTAGACAAGTGTAATTTCTCCTTATTTCCTCTGACAAAAAGAATGGCCACAGACTGCAAAATAATTAACAAAGGGTTTAACCCTCTTAAACTCTATTAAAAATGCATTTATATACATTTTAACCACTTCAATACCAGCATGTTTTTTTTAATTTTCAAAAAAATGTGGTGAAAAATGAAAACGCCTTGGGGTGTCTAATTTTCAAAACCAGGCATTATGATTTGAAATGTTTCATAACAGAAAGTAAGCCAAACTGTTTTTGTTCTAAACTTTAGGTATTTTTCTTTCTTTGTATGGAAAAAAAGAAAAAAATCCCAGTGGTTATATAATGTCACTAGAAGAAAGCTGTTACTCAAGTGGTTAATCCAGCTGTTTTGTATGACTGAGATGTTACATTAATTTTCATTGCTTTGACAGTCAAGCATGTTATCCACCCCATAGACAGATTAGATACCTGACTGACAGCGCACTCCACTCTGAATGGTCTGTAAGCGAGGGTATGAAATAGTTGAAGCAACATCACAGGACTTGTGATGCACTGAAGCTTAGCTTCACCCTTAACCTGGGCCATGCTGCAGAGATACCATGGGGTCTCTTCACTAAGCTGCCGTAGGCAGACGAGTGAAAGACCGACCTGAAGTGAAGTGAGCCGAACGCTGTTCAGCTATTCACTTCAGGCTGGTACGGCTGATTTCAGCCGTATATCGGCTGAAATCAGCCATACATCGGGTGGCTTTCGGTCGGCCGAACATGCACAGCATGTTCGGCCGACCCAAAGTGCAGGAGGAGTGCGACTCCTCCAACATCCATCTGGATCGGCTAAGCCGAACCTCTGGCAGGCTACTCGCTGCTGTTCGGTCTATTCTTATAGATGCCGAACAGCAGTGAGTGAATAGCTGAATGCAGCTGAGCGGCATTCGGCTCGGCTGTTCTGCTCGGTCCCTCAGAGGGAACGAGCAGAATAGAAAAATAGTTTAAAAAGTTAAACAAGGGGGGCGTGGCTTGCGCTTTGAACAGGATGGCTGCGTAAAAGCTTAGCTCCGACACCGAACTCACCTTACTAACCTCCTACCACCTCATTCCGCTCGAAATGGTAAAAATTGGTAAGCCTTTACCTCCCTCTCCACCGCCCGAACCCTCGGGGTCACAGACATGCAAACAAATACCGGATATCTTTAAGTTGAGAACGGAGGCTTCAGGCCCGCGCTCTCCTAACATAGCGTCCGCCTCTTCCCACGCGGCCAAACTGGGACCCCGGAGTAGCTCTGGCTCGCAACCGCGGACTGACAATGACCTTTCTGCTTATCTGAAACTACTGCCAACTAAAGCGGAACTCTCATCGATTGCGGGAGACATTAAGATGTCAGTGAATTCCGCCATATCAGACTTCAGAAAAGATATACTGGACGTAGGCCGGAGACTCAGCGCAGTGGAGCGCGCAGGGGAGGAGAGAGACTGTGCCCTAGGGGCTCTGCAGGACTTCACTGCCACATCTGCCCGTACGATATGCGGAGGCATATCGAAGATTTGGACAATAGGGGCCGCAGATCCAACATCAGGGTACGCGGTGTTCAGTCATATCGGGATTGGCAGAGATGACTGCCCACATACCTGTGGACTCATTAGATCACTATTGAAGGTCCATTCGGTGTCGGACTTGTTCTTGGTTACACACACTAGTATCCACCCCCTCGAGTGAGGTCGCAGGCGAACTGTTGTGACTCTCCCCCCCTCTGCTGGGTGACCTCCTACTACACCCCACTTCTTGACAGCCTACTTAGGAGGCTGTCGCCGCAGGCGACACCTGGGGTATAACCTTCCCCCCCTCCTGCCTTGCCTACCCCCTTATTGTCTTCTACGTCCATCCCCCGACTTCCTACTCCCTCTCCAGCACCTCCATACCCCTTCTCTCTGCCTCCCCCCCTAACTTGCCTGTCCTTACCTCCTCCCGCACCCACACCCTCCCTGACCGGCCTCAGTGGACCAGATGGCCTCCCCAGGAGACCTAAGGGTATATTCCCTAAATGCAAACGGACTGCAATCTCCGGAAAGGAGGTCCATGGTACTAGAAGACGTGAGGAAGCACAAGGCGACAATCGCCTTAATACAGGAAACGCATTTTAAACATGATAAGATCCCGAAGTTCTCAAATCGCACCTACCCACAATCATTTCATGCTTCCTCTCCCTCAGGCCACACCAAAGGGGTGTCCATTCTTTTTCACAGGAGTGTAGCTTTCATGCTCTCCGACCAGATAGTTGACACAGATGGTAGGTTTTTACTCCTAAAGGGACACTTAGACCAGGTCCCTATAACTGTTGCAAATGTATATATGCCTAACAGACAACATGCTCCCTTCCTTTCCGCCTTCCTCTCCAAGTTGGCAGATTTTGCAGACGGAATGGTTATACTAGGA
This sequence comes from Nanorana parkeri, assembly GCF_000935625.1. Lineage (NCBI taxonomy): Eukaryota > Metazoa > Chordata > Amphibia > Anura > Dicroglossidae > Nanorana > Nanorana parkeri. Next base: position 97,427 of record NW_017307009.1, read on the forward strand.
GGAGACTTCAATGCCCCACTAAACCCGTTGACAGACACATCTGATTGCAAGACATCATTACCTTACCGCACTCTCACATTTCTGAAACGCCGCTTAGCGGAACTCAGACTCTTTGATACCTGGAGGACCTTGCACCCAGATGATAGAGACTGCACGTTCTACTCTCCCCTCCATGACAAATATTCCAGAATAGACTACATATTTATATCCCAACCAAACCTACCCTCGCTAAAATCAGCTCAAATAGAACAAATTACCATTTCAGACCACGCACCCATCATGGCCACATTAACTTTAAGATCACGTTCCCCTCCCTCCTCGACATGGAGACTGAACCCCTCTCTCTTGACGGACACAGACATAATGCACAAAATAAAAACAGACCTACAGGAATACTTAATTCTTAACATCAGAGACGACACACACCCGACAATGGTATGGGAGGCCCATAAATGCTATATTAGAGGCAAATTCATAGAATATGCCGCAAAATTGAAACGCCAACGACAAGCCACTATGCTTTCCCTTACAGACTGTATTACCACCCTTGAACGGACACATAAAACAATCGTTAGCGGCCACTACCTTACAAGAACTGACAGATGTAAGATGTGAACTGCGACAACTGATTGGATACAAGGTCCGTCGGGCCTTCACACTCAAAACAGGGCTTTACTACGAAGGTGGGGATAAATGTGGCAAGCTATTGGCAAGGGCTGTCAAAACTCATAAAGGCGCCTCCCACATCCATTCCATCAAACAAAAGAACGGAATTCCAACTAGCTCACCTCCCGATATAGCTGCCAGCTTCAAAGATTACTACCACTCAATATATAACATCCCACCTAACAGACAAACGACCGACGCGGACCCACTCCGAAAAATGACCATTGAAACCTATATACAAAACTCCCACATGCCTTCGCTCTCCTCCCAGGTAGCGGAAGCCTTAGAGTCTCCTATTACCAGCGAAGAACTAACACGGGCCCTGACCCAAACTAAACCTGGGAAAAGCCCGGGACCAGATGGTCTCACCTCCCAATATTATAAACTCTTCCCTGATCTCTTGAGCTCCCCTTTTCTAACAGCTTTTAATTCTATAGATAAGGATCACCCACCACCGAAAAGTGCCCTATCAGCGCAGATTACAGTGCTCCCGAAAGAAGGGAAAGACCCGCAGCTATGCTCATCGTACAGGCCGATATCACTACTAAATGTGGATGTCAAACTCTTTGCAAAGATCCTGTCGAATCGCCTTCTCCCGCATCTACCAGATCTGATCAATCCCTCGCAGTCGGGATTCATCCCCCGCCACGAGGCGAAAGACAACACAACTATGGCGATCAACCTAATACACTGGGCCACCACCAAAGACGTAGACTTACTGGTGGTGTCAACAGATGCGGAGAAGGCATTTGACAGGGTAGCCTGGGACTTCCTATTTGCAGTCCTCAAGTATGTGGGCTTGCAGAGCAAAATGCTAACTTGGATCCGAGGCCTTTACTCTCACCCAACAGCGCGGGTCAAAACTACAGGCACCCTGTCTGATGACTTCACCATTGGAAATGGACGAGACAAGGTTGTCCGTTATCCCCGACCCTCTTTGTCCTATCTCTGGAACCGTTCCTTTGAACGGTTCTACTGGACCAACAAGTCAGGGGTATTCGAATCGGAACTCACCACCACAAACCAGCAGCATTTGTGGATGATCTGCTCTTCTTCCTGACGAACGCGCGCAACTCCCTACCCCGACTGATGACAATGTTTGAGGCTTATAGTTCCCTATCCAACTTACGAATCAATCTCACCAAATAGGCTGCAATGAACATTTCTGTCCCTGTGCAAGACACTGCTGCATTGAGAGAGCAATACCCCCTCCAAAGGCAATCCACCTCCATACTTAACTTGGGGATAGCCCTTCCAGCCAACCTGACAGACCTCTGAACTTTTTGCCTCTCCACACGAAAATTAACACAGACCTCAGAAACTGGCGCAATCTCACCTTCACATGGTTTGGTCAGGTTGCACTGATCAAAATGATTGCCCTACCCAAATCCTTCTTTAAAAACTTGGAGCGAGAGATCTCACATTTCGTGTGGAGAGACAAACCGCCAGAACTAGCTCGATCATTACTACAGTCCTCCAAAGGAGAAGGAGGACTGGCGGTCCCAAACCTTCGAGCCTATTACTCGGCAACTCACCTGACCAGGATACTTCATTGGCACTTACACACCAAACACAAACCCTGGGTAGCGATAGAAGAGGCATGGCATACACTCCCCCTATCTACCATCACATGGTTGACAAACAGACAATGCCCCTTACCCCTGACTGAGCACCCCTTGATCACAGCGACTCTAATGGAAATATTATACCTAGGCACCAAAGAGACAATCACCAGTCTGGACAGCCCAATGACACCACTGTTTGGTAACAAGGAATTCACCCCGGGAGACACACCACCCTTCCTCCACATTTGGAAACCAGAAACTAAACTTAGAGCGCTGACATTCTTCCGGAACCAGAAATTCCTTGATAAGACTGACCTCTCAGAGCTTACCCTTAGGGGTACAGTCCCATGGCGGTCCTATCTACAAACACGGATCTACCTGAATGACCCACGTGGGAGACAGAACTTTGGGAGAAAATTGACCTCCTTCGAACAAGCTTGTCTGGGAAACGGACCGAGCAGGCACCTGATTTCCTGGCTGTATGCACAGGTAAACACAAACGACTCAAACCGCATCGGGAATCTCCGTAACAGGTGGGAAAGGGAGCTAGACATGAGCATAACGGACGACTCTTGGCAAGATATTTGCCTAGGAGTCCACAAAAGCTCAATAAGTAGTCGGACTCAAGAAACCAATTACAAAATCCTAACCTTTTGGTACACGACACCACACATAGTTTAAATTCTGCCCATCCATCCCCGATACCTGTTGGAGATGCCAAACGATGCGGGGTACTCTCCCACATGTCTTCTGGTCCTGCTCGCTCCTCAAACCCTACTGGACCCAAATACACACCTCAATATCCCAAATACTAGGAATAGAGATATTGTTTCAACCAGCCAGATTCCTCCTACATGGGTCATCAGATGACCAGACAGAACCTAGACATCACAAATCAATACTCAAACACCTGATGCGGCCAGAGCGGTAATTCCACGACACTGGAAAACAACAACTATCCCGACTCACTCTGAATGGCTCAAACAAGTAAACCACATTTGTGAAATGGAAGAGCTCCTTTACATCAAAGCAGATAAGATAGATAAATTAATTAGGCTCTGGTCTTGTTGGAACGATTACGTGACCAGGTCCAGACCTTCCGTGGACAAAACAGAACCCTAAATCCTGATGCTTAATCCTGAGTAGACTGATACGGACCCTACTGGTGATGCCATTACCAGACATTAAACAAGGAAAACATAAGACACTCCTGGGAGGGGGCTGTCTGGTCGAGTTTCTGGTCGCCACCCTCACTCCCCTTACATCCATTTCCCCCCCCCCTTTTCTTTTTTCTTTACCCTTCCTATGGAGGGTATCTATTCCCGCAGATATGCGGGCAAAATATCCTGCTGTAAAACCTCCTCACCCCCATAGACTTGCTCTTAATATGAGGTAGACACGCCTTACGACCCCTGGAAGGGACAGAAATAGGGGTCAACACTATGAAACCAGAGTGGATCACTCTTCCACATCCACTATACCCCCCTTCCCCCCCCCCCCATGCTGCCTAGACCCGATGTACGACCTTACTGGCACCGGGAAGGTGGGAAATGTCCACCCACAAACTATATACACGCTCCTCCGAAGACACTGTCCCTCTCCACGCGACCCTCCTCATTTGAAAACCTGTTTGTTGTCTATGGGGCTTTGTACTGCGGAACCCATGAGATGAAAAATTGGACTTAAAACAACAAGTGTCACAGATAATTGTTGTGAATGTCATATATGTTGTTTATGTACCCCAAATTCACTCTATGGATCAACCTATGTAACCCTGTTGATCATTGTTGAATTGTCTTCTGTAAAACAATTTCTTGAATAAAACTTTATGGGAAATAAAAAGTGAAACAAAAAAATAGAAAATGATTGTGCGGAGCTAGCAATGACAGCTAGCTGCGCCCAACAGTTTTCTATTGTCCGGCGGTTCTGCTGCTGTAAAAAAAAAACGAAAAAAAAAAAAGAAAAAAAAACTCTCCCGGGCGCTCTGGGAGTCTCCCGCTCCCGGCCGCCAAGGAGAGAAACACTGCTTTTTCTTCTTTTTCTTTATTCTGACACGGAGCCGTGTCAGAATAGAAACAATAAATACATTTTGCCCATAGGAATGCATTGCTAGATTCCTATTGGCTATTTCAATTTGCAATAGCCAATAGTAAACTAGCATTGTACCCGCCCTCTGCAGATGGACCTGATGGAGAACTGCAGCAGAGGGTGGGTGCAATGCTAGTTTACTATTGGCTATTGGAAATTGAAATAGCCAATAGGAATCTAGCAATACATTCCTAGGGGCAATTTTTTTTTTCTATTCTGACACGCCTCCGTGTCAGAATAAAGTAAAACAAAGAAAAAGCAGTGTTTCTCTCCTGGGCGGCCGGGAGACTCCTGGAGCGCCCGGGAGAGTTTGCTGTCTGGAGATCAGTGTCCCTGGTTAGCTGGTAACCAGGGACGCTGATCTCTCTGCAAGTGGCCGGAGCCAGCTGTAAGATCACGGCTGGCTCCGCCCAGCTGTCAGAAGCAGGCTGTCGGCCGGCCAATGGCCGGCCGCTCGGCCAGCTTCGGCTTACAGTGCGGCTCAGCCGAGCTGAGGCATGTGCCTTTGGCTCGACTGAGCCACTTGGCTAAGTTCGGGAGCTGCACGGTCTATTGTGAATAGCCCGTGCAGCAGCCCTTCGGTTCTACTGAACCAAAGGGGTCCAGGGGCAGAAGCTAGCCGAAGGATCGGCCGAAGCTACGGCTAGATCCTTCGGCTGCTTTGTGAATAGACCCCTAAGTAAAGCAATCACATGATTATATACTGGAGGACAAATAAGGTATTTGTTCCAATTTTTTTACAAGCTTCAGTTTAATTCCTGGTGCGTGCCTCTTGTTTACACGTGGGATTAGCCCATGGGTTTAGAACCAATTTAAAGCTCAACTCCAATCAATAATTTTTTTGTTTTATATTGACACAAACATGTGTAGTTTACATAATGTCTATATACAATCTCAGGATATTTGCGTACATATTTTATAAATATTTCATCACTCGGAAGTAAATACAAGAATTTATTAAGAATAGCCTGTACTTGTTGATGGTGGTAAAAGTAACATGTAATCAACTTTACCATATTTTGAAAATGTGTTTTTTTATTAAAAATAAGGTTTATATGATATTTTATTTGCTTTTTGGTATGGTCTTTTTAGTGATTGTCTGCTATATCCCCTATTCAGTAATCTGTCTGATAGGGCCTTTGATTGCAATTTGAAATCAATCTCTGTAGAGCAGTTTCTTTTTAACTGTAGCTATTGACTACATGGTATACTACTAATCAGTGGGGCAGGATAACCACTTTGGGCATGTAATATTGTGTTTCCTGCTTTTGTTTTTTTAAACAGGCTAGTGGACAAAGAGCCTGCTTCTTAATTGTAACAAAAAATACATTTCATAGAACTTGGATTCATTGTAAGTTTAAAATTAAGTTGATTATCATCCAAGGCTGACAATGTATGCAGATAGTTTTTGTGATGACCCTGTCCAGATGACAAGGACATCCTCATAATCATTATTGATTATTATTAATAGTATTTATATAGCACTGACAATTTACGCAGTGCTTTATACAGTGCACATTCACATCAGTCCCTGCCCTTAAGAGCTTACAATCTAAGTTCCTTATCTCACATACATACATATGAGGGCCAACTTAGAGAGGAGCCAATAAACCTACCAGCATGTATTTGGAGTGTGGGAGGAAACTAGAGTACCCGGAGGAAACACACGCAAGCACAGGGAGAACATGCAAACTCCTCTTATGTAGTGACCTGGCTGGTATACAAACCAGGGACCCCCAAGTGCTACAAGGCAGAAGCACTAACCACTATGCCACTGATGATGATGATCATCATCATTATCATTCATCAATATTATCATCATCCATCATCATCTTCATCATCCCTCTGAGACTCTCCTGATGAAGCAGGTTATATATTCCCTGTGATAAAAAGAAGTGTTGTCCTCACGCCACTGATTTACTCACATTGTTTAAAGACCATTTTCTTTTCCCTCCATTTCCTCTATATGAGGATTTGTGATTTTTCATATGATAAAACATATACCAAATGTTATATATAGAAACAAAGAAATATATTAAAAAAAAGAAAAATGTACCAAAAGCCACGTAAATACATGTTGGATTTTGTATACCTATTTTTTCTTAGATTTTTTAAGGTACACGCTAGACTTGTGCGCCGTCAAAAAATTTGTTCCGTTTCGGAATATCCGTTATTTCGTAATTCGTGTCCGAAACTCAATTCGGATTCGTACGAAATACGAATTTTCGTTAGTTTCGGCACATTTTCGTAACTTTACGAACATTAGTTATGATGAAGTTAAAAAGCAAAAATACCTTTGTTAATATTGGAGTCGATGTGGTAGTTGTTTTTTTATCCGAAATACGAATTCCGTTAACGGATTCTGCATCCGAATTTCGTATTTCGGATAAAAAAAACTACCATCATCTACAATATAAATGTACTTTGCTTTTTAACTTCAATATAACGAATGTTCACGGAATTTCGTATTTCCTGCCTGTGTATTGTACTGCAACCCTCAGCAGCAGCGGATCCGTATTTCGGATTAAAAAAAAATCTTGTCATGTTGTTCAACCTCATTTACAGGGGTAATATTAGTTCCTGTTTCAAAGAAATTCGGATCCGAAATTCGTTCACGGAATTTTGTATTTCGGATATAATTTGGAAACTGCAATTCGGATTTCGGATGCTTACGAATTTACACATTTCAGGAAAATTTGTAAGAATTTCGATTCGTAACGAAACGAATCGCATATGTCTAGTACACGCCAGGCTCACCTACTCCACTTTTTTTCTTTTTAAACAAGTAAGGTATTACTAGAGATATTCGTAAGTCTCTTCAACTGCACATAAATGTTTTAGTTGGTTACTACACACCATCTTTACCTTATGCAAGTCCACCAACACAAACATAGAAAACAACGTACTAATACCTAAATATCTTTACATTTTAAATACAAATGTGAAAAGAAATGAAGACAGATATGGCTATCATTGCAGATAAAATAACCTATCCTGAATGATTATGATTGATTAATTTGAATTGCGAATTAAAGCAATGTATTCATAAATATGCATCTCTTTTCTTGTCATTATCTTAAAATAACCTAATTAATATGCACATAAGCAACCTGTTTATATACAGAATGTGATATATGTGTAATTCCTGGGCTACAAATAGAACTACTGTGGTTGATTGAAGACAAGGGGGGTGATTTACTAACCTAAACACACACACACACCAGGTGTGTGTGATTTTCACACAGCAAAACGTATTTATCAACCAAAAAGTCTCTAAAAGCATATTTCCACTAATGCCATATATGTAAAAATCATGCACATGATGCATATATAATGCTGCTTCACAGTTTAGACAAAAATGGTTAGCTCATGCATTTACATTCCTTGCATTCATCAACGCAAGCAACACAACATAGAGCTAATTTACCCAACATCACCTTGGAATTCCTTCAGGGCTTTGCACAACACACCTGCTGGGTGTGTACACATTACAAAGGTGTTTAGATTCCACCCATAGATCATGCTGGGAGGGAACACACTACAGAGGTGTATACACGTTCGTGGTGTGTTTATAAGGTTAGTAAATCAACCCCAAGGAGTCATTAGGCATGGAATCTAGCCAGATTGTTAGGAAAGTAAGTAAAATAGGTACATTAGTTGGAAGAAGAGCAGCCCAGTTATATAAAGCACATTGATTCATACTCATGTAGTGGACCCACATTTGTTTTGGAGACCTAAAACTTGATAAAGGAACCATAAAGGCCAAGGATAAAGTCAAATGCACTTTTTAATTCAGCTTAATTCTGATGTTTTTTAGCTAAATTCAGCATGCTTTACACTGTGCCTCTGGACAGGCTACAACCTCATATTAAATAAGTTTATGCTGCCCAACCTAACATCTGAGAACTACAGAGGGTGATGTAATTTTGACTTTAATTGTTGATATCATCCTTTAGCAAACACAAATGATGAAATAAGTTTTAAACAGTGAAACTTCACTAAATTAGAAAATGTACATTTACAGAGGGAAATATCTTATAGTAAAATATTTTATTTCAAATTAAAAAAGCGCCAAGCATTTTTGTGGTTAATTTAAACCACCAAGATCAACCAAGCTTGTTTGTCATTCATGCCATTTTACAGATCTGAATGCACTTGGCATATCAGCAAGGTCAGCCAGTTACTATGAAAAAAAACATTGCTGTTAGTACATTTGCATCTTCAGTTTTACTAGCATTATCTAATCTCCATAATAGCATACAAAATGCATGTGCAATTGCTACGTCCTGCGATTTGGGTTTTCAGCATCTTGGATGGAGTCTGCAAAATGCACATGCTTAAACAAATTGGATTAAAGATATGAACTGATCAAATGTGACTTAGCATTTAGCTGAAAATCTTTTAATTTGCCTCCTTATTACATTCAATAATTTTACACATAAATCATGATAACTTGCAAGGGATCTGCTAAATTCATTACTGTGAACTATCTGAGCTTTACTCTCTGCAGAAAAACGCATTCCCAGTAAAAGGTAGCGAAACAGTAATGTGGGTATTTACACAAGCATGTACAATTTACAAAACTGTCGGCTGACCTGTATAGTTTTATGTAAAAATTGATTTAAAAGGCCCAGAAACAGACATTAAAATTTGTGTACATAAATTAACTCTTTAAATAAGATTTAGAGATAAATATGTAAATATTCTATATTTACATATCAGGACACAGAACAATACAATATAGTTTGCTATTGGCTATTGCAAATTGAAATAGCCAATAGGAATCTAGCAATGCATTCCTATGGCCAAAATTTATTTATTTATTTTTTTCTATTCTGACACGGCTCCGTGTCAGAATAAATAAAAAAAAAAGAAAAAGCATTGTTTTTGCCAGCTTCAGCTTTCAGCGCCAAGTTCGGGAGCTGTACGGGCTATAGTGATAGGTCTTGGGGCCGAAGCTAGCCGAAGGATCGGCCAAAGCTACGGCTAGATCCTTCGGCTGCTTCGTGAATAGACCCCTAAATCTGAGACTTAACCCAGTTTTGACTTTTGTTGGAGATGCACCAATAAAGTCCAAACCACCATTGTTGTTTTCAGTTGTTTCCCATTTTGCATTGTTATGTTTTTTTACATTTACAAATAACATAAAAAGTACAGTGTCTCCTTAACAATGAAGGCCTAGCTGTAATGAGTGTTCATTGAAGCACAGAAGCAACAAAGAGTCCACCATTATTTATTAAAGTAGTGAAGACCCAGATGTAAAAGTCACACACTTATTTGCTAGGCATTACATGCTCATAAACTGGCATTATAAATTAACATTGCTGAGAACTATACAAAATACATAGTTGTTGGATATTTGCCAGTGCACATTATTGAGTTTTAAGTCCTTCTACTTATTCAAGTTCATGCCTTTTAGATACTCGTATCCACATACACAATAGTTATTACTGTATTGGGTTAGTGTAGTAACTGGATTGGGATTATAATTGAAGTTGGTGTTCACGTGAGACTGCCCATACCACTAGAACTTTTCACAGAAAAGTCCTTTGCAGGCTCTTCAAGGTTTTCTGTTATGCATATCTTTTTTTTCTCTGCAAGCATAAGGGGTTCATGTTTTATTCACATATATGTGATTATTTTGTGCATATATTTTGGTGCACATTGAGAGGGGCCCCTTTTTAGAATCTATTCAAACATTTGTACTAGGGATGGACTGATACCAAGTACCGTACTTGGTACAAGTACAAGTACAGATACTTTTCCAGCTCCAAGATTAGACGAGATAAAAATTCAAAAGTTAGGAGGTAGCTGTCATTTGTAAGGAGCACACAGAGCTTCTGGGATTTGTACATCTCTGTTTTGATGTATGATTATGTTTTTATAAATATAAATAAAGGGATGCACCGATGCCATTTTTGTTTACTGTCATGTGACAGTTTTTCTAAAACAATAATCGACTAATGATTTCAGGACAGTGGTGGAGCGCCAGAGCCAGGTCCCAGCTGCAACCGCTGCAAACCTGGTAGTTCTCATGAAAATTCCAAGTATCGGCACTGGTATCTAAAATGTATCGGTGCATCACTAATTTATACATTTAAAGAGCGTTTTTTTTATTTAAAAATTGGACCTTTACACCCTTTCAGTAAAAAAACCCCTCATCATGCTCTGCATCCTGAAATTGAATCATCTTAGATTCAATAGTTAAACAAACATATCACATATCACTAGCCACATGTGCCAGAGTTCAAGGAAGTAAAGGGAGATATATTAATCTGCCCTTAATAAAAATAACCACTGTTAGAAGAATGGGGAGCAAAAAAAAAATAAGGTATGCAAAGAATACAAATGTCTGCAATTATCTATAGGTATCTGTTTGTAGATTTGGTTGAAAAATTAAAGCAGGTATCTGCTTGGTTAGAAGAATGAAAGCATGTATGTGTGTGTTCATAAACTGAGAGATCTATGTACATTGGGTAAAGCTATTTTATCTTTTGTTAGTGATTTCTGAAGATCTGCTGATGAACATGATATTTAGGGGCCACATTCATAGTGAAAAGCCTGATGGGTTAGAATTCTTGTTCATTGTACCTTGTTTCTTTTACATTTTATCTGCATTTGTTTATCTTGCAGTTTTTAGTTCTCTCTCTCTTTCAGTCCACTGAAAAGTGATGTTTCAGTTATAAATGGAGTCTGATAGTTTAAGTCAAAATTAATTTAAAAAGGTTATCATATAATTTGCAAGAAAACACATTATTTTTGTTTGCGCATGATTGGGTGATGGACGTCAGCAGATCTTCACTTCATTCACTAAGCTAAGAGAATGTTCCATTTTGATAGTGACACAGCTTCAGAAAATGATTTTGTTTTTGGGACCTGGAACAATTTTTTGCCATTTTTGCTGTGTTTGTTTAACCATAATTTCAAATGTTCCTCATGTATTGTGCCTACACACATTATATACTATTTTTAAAGGACAAAATGGTCTTTAATTTGATGAGACATATGGATATATCATTTCTTATTTGTTTTTTTTGTTTTATAGAAAATGCAAAAAAATGCCAACAAAATTTAACCTCCCACACACATTTTCACAGCTTTGGCAAAAATAATGTGGACATAAGTAGTGTCGCTTACAGAGAGTAATTCCTAATAAATTATTTTATTTGTCTTGATTTATAGGATATTGCACATGTCGGGGATTTCAGTTTATTTTGGGAGTTATAGGTCACATAATACCCGCCTTGGTACTATATTTTCTTCTAATTTTTTATAAAAATTAAACATATTTTTTAATCTTCTTTGACTTTTTCTAACTTTTTTCTTTTTAAAAAAATTTAAAAACTTTTTGTTTTTAAATGTTTAAAAAAAACTAGAATACAGTTTTCTCCTCAGATATACTTTGTATCACTTTTGTAACAGTTTACAAAACATAGTGAGCTGCTGTGAGTTCTGTGACTGTCACAGCTATGCAATCACAGCCATCAGCTGTTGAGGGTCTGCCTTAGACCCCGAGAGACCCATAAATAGCAGTAACTCAATGAGCGCTGGTCCCTTTCAGGACCAGCCCTCATTGTACCAAATGACAGGAATATCCCGTCACCGGTCGTTAACGAACCGAACGATCGTGATGGGAAGATCCCGTCATCAGTCGGGAAGTGGTTAAAGTGACATTTTACTTTGCTAAGTGAACTTTAGTACACACCACTGTCTTCTAAAACCTTTTTAGTGACATCAGTAGTGATATATCCTAGCCATAGTTATTGGCTCCATTGCTACCAAGCTTGGGATTCTTTGGGTAAATACAGTTTTGCCTTCTTTATTATGATAAAATAAATACAAAATTCAACAGGGATACTGCAAACATCTTGCAATTGCTGCAACAGGTTTGCAGTTCTGGAACTCTGATGCAGAGCTATAAGAAACTAGTTATTTTAATGAGAGCCAAGGATCCTGGATATATGCCTTTGTCATAAGACATATAGGGACTGCCAATGATGGGGCTCTTTTGAAAATGCTAGTTGCCTGGTTGTGTCTGTCTTCAATGCTTTTTAGTCACAGAACAGAACAAGCATTATGTAAATAAGTATCAGGAAAGATATTCCTTATCTGTATATTATCTGGGTCAGAGATGCAAAAAGCATGACATCCAGCAAACTAAAGTTCTTAAAAGTAGAGTTAGTCGTGGCAGGCACTATACTTTTCTCAGGATAGAGTCACTTTAAGTCATCACATAGGGAATTATAAAGTTGAAATTTTAATCCTCTCTTTTCAAGCTTTAGTGTATGCTTTTGTAAACTTTAGTGGGTGAAAAAGCACACATGTTGTTTATTTGTTACTTATAAGTCTGAAATGCATAATTTACAGAGGAGAAAGACACTTTGTTTATCTTCAAACATTTTGAATGGTTCCTCCATTATGTCTGTAAACATTAAGCATTTTCCTGCCTAATTACCTGTCGATTATACCTTGCTAGAAATTCACAGGTATCACTACATGCTCTGCAGCTGGTATCTTCTCGCTGTACACCATTAAACACATGAATAGTAGCAGACTGTTAATCTTTCACAATGACTTGAGATATGACAGAATGATTGCAAGCTATGCCTTGTATAGGAATCAAATGCCTCCCAGGCCTGCCTATGACAATCAAGTGTATTAATGGAGCAGTTAGTATTCAGATGTAGCAATTATGGATGCGATAGGGAAATTTATATTGCACTTCAATATTTTCCATTTGTGTTAGAGGGATTTGAGTGCTGTACATACTTCTTCATTGCAAACTTAGTAAAACTAGTCTGGTATAGTACACTACCATTACATTAAATATAGACCATATTACCATATACAGTATGTATGCGAGTTTGTGTATGTGCGTGTTTTGCTTCAAGACAAAGAATCTAAAAATCATTGTTAAACCCCCCAGGGGACCCAATACATGTAGCACTTGTCCCACTTCAAATATGTGCATAGTTTGCTAGGCACTGTTGTTGGACAGCTCCCGCCTCCTCCCCCCACTGCTATCCAACAATAGTACCAAGAAGGACATGGCAGTTCTGACTTACTGTGCAGAGGAGAGGGCTGAAACAGGCAGTCACACAGAACCTGCACAACACCACTCCCCCTCCTGCACTTAAACTACCAGATGGATTACTATTTAGATTCAAGCAGTAAAACAAGCGATTAGACATCTCCAGCTGACTGAGGTATTCATTGTTCCACATACAGATTTGAGGGCTGCTAAAGCTGGGCACACACCATACAACCATCGCAAGACTTTTGTCTTGCGATGGTTGTAAGGTACTTAAAAAAACGTACGATCTGCCTATCTTGCATAGGCAGATCGTACTTGCAATGATCGCAAGCCACGCCCACTGATGGGCGGGCTTCCGATGACCGCAATGCCGAGCGGGCAGTGTGCACTTGCGACCTTACAGTAGTAGAGGTCGCACGGCTTCCACACACCTTACGATAATCGTACGGTCGCGGGATGTTACATGGATAGTGCAGCACTTTGTCCCCATGTCAATGTCTTTCCCACAACCCTGTCACGGTGGTTGTGGGGGTTTGTGTTCCCCATTTCATAAAGGAAAGCACCCAGATGCTGCAAGGGGGTTGTGAATGAGTAAGGGGTAGTTGTTACTCCTACTCATTTACCAAATGAAGTAAAATTGCAAATAAACACACCGCACAGTAAAAAAAAAGTCCTTTATTTGAAAAAAAAAAACACTACACAGATTTTGACAACTGTTTTCTATTGTCCGGCGGTTCTGCTGCCGTCAGAATAGAAAAAATACAATTTTTGGCCATAGGAATGCATTGCTAGATTCCTATTGGCTATTTCAATTTGCAATAGCCAATAGCAAACTAGCTTTTGTTCCGGGGCGGGTGCAATGCTAGTTTGCTATTGGCTATTGCAAATTGAAATAGCCAATAGGAATCTAGCAATGCATTCCTATGGCCAATTTTTTTTTCTATTCTGATTTTATTAATTGGTGGACCAGAAATGATCATAAAATAGAAACTTTAGACACAAAAGAGAAATAGGGACTTCAGAAAACTTTGTGTGATCCTCTATTATTTACTATACAATGATTAGTATAACTCTGTTTACAACCTATAGGACTGGTAAGCAAGTTGCAACATTGAGGAGGCCACCTGTGTTATTCTGCAATCTGAACTCCTACACAGGACAGAATATTACAGTTTAAAATAAACCTATGCCATTCCTCAAGCTCTCCCGTCTAACAATACTTGTGCATAGAGCTTTTTATTGTTCCTTTTTCACTTCCCAGTGCTTCATGTAGATAACAACTGTGAAACCTGTAAAACCTGACTTTTATCTTCACTTTACCTTTCTTTATTTCTCCTTTTTCCATTGGCTTTAGAATGTTTATATTGGCTGACCTCCAGAAATCCATTACAAAAATGAATATATCCAAATAAAATATATTTTTGTATCCAGGTAGACTGAACACAAACAGATGTTTGAAGGTAAAGCTGCATTTTAACCAGTTTTCACAGCTGCTATCAAGGGATTGCTAGATATTGTGAAAAGAAAGAGAGCAGAATAAAAAGTGTACAACAGTGTCTATTTACAGGTAATGTTTGATAGCAGCAAGAGTAATAGCATGGGTCTCTAATATTGCTTACAGCCCTAGGCAGAACTATAAAAGCACTTTTGTAAATTAGATATCTTACCTTGGAATAATCTGTAGTCCATTTTTGAATTGCTGTAACAGTCACAGAATATTACCCCACTCATTCTACTTTCTAAGGCTTACCTTTATGAGCTCTAGCAACTGCTATGACCTCTCCACCACACAGTGACTGGCCATGAGCGATGGTGCACTTACATTGCTACCTCCTGCAATGGGAGGATCCAGGCTGCACAGGCTCCTGATCTGTCCTGCCCATCAATGACTGCTAGGGCTGATTGACAGCAAGGAGACTCCCAGTCTGTCCTGCCCATGCACATGATTGGCAGGTTATCCAACTGCAAATGGTGTTATGTTGGTGCTGGCCACATCCCTCTTCCCAGCTGCCAGGCATCTCTGCATTTTTCACAGACATTCCAGTAGATAATTTCTCAAAATATATGTAAATGAATGATACAAAGCTACTATTTTTTATTGAGGATGGTAAAAAGGAAGTATTGCAGATTGGTGGGTTATTTCTGGTGGTTGAAGCATAATTCATTATGCCTGTGTGGGCATAATATATTGTGTATAATGTGGAGGGGGGGGTGGACAACAACGTATTATAGTGAAGAATATATATATATATATATATTAACTGCTCTTTCCAATCATTCTAAATGTTTTTTTCTAAAACTCTATATCAGAAATGAGGAATAATACGTTGAAAGGACTCTATCACACCCTGTAATGTTCCAATCAACTTGTAATGTTCCAATCAACTTGCATGTTAGATTGGCACATTGCGAAAATAGATTTTTGCTGTTGATATTGAACATTAATGTAAGGTACTTTAAGTGCTTGTGAAGATGTATAGAACACACAAACTGATTGGAATATTACAGGGTGTCATACTGGGATTTTCTGTAAAGCCGCCCAGTACTACTATATGGAAAATCCTGTTTTATTTGTATTTTTTAATTTGTGGACCAAATACCAGCCCACGGCTGGTATTCAAAACTAACTAAAGACGCTGCTGAAAGGGTGCTTTTATCACCCTTTCAGCGTTGCGTGGAGCTGCCCTCCATGCTTCAATGCTGAAAGGGGGTGGTTTTTCACCATTTTAGCGCTGAAGCACATAGATTAAAGCTTCCAGCTTCACCATCACGGTTCAGCAAGCGGGGGACCTCAATAGCCTTCCTGTGAACTGCAGGGCCAATTTACAGTGCTCCTTCTCCTTCCTGAAGCTGCGCTGCACGCATCTGCCCACAAGACCCAGCACAGCCATTCTGAGACCCCATACAGCCCTCCTAAGACCACGCATAGCATCCTTAGATGCCACACAGTACTCCTGAAACCCAGTACAGACCACCTGAGAACCCGCACAGCCACCTGGGACCCCACACAACCTCCTGAGACCCTGCACAATCTCCTGAGACCCCGTACAGATCACCAGAGACCCTGCACATCCACCTGAGACCCCAAACAACCTCCTAAGACCACACATAGCCTCCTAAGACCCCACACAGCTTCCTGTGACTCCGCACAGCCTCCTGAGTCCCTGCACATCCTCCTTAGACCCCGCACAGCCATCCATTTTCCATTATGGGCGTGAGTGGGACTGGAAACAAATGACACTAGTAGGAATATTTGGTAATCAACCATTGATAAAAGAATATTAATGCCATGTCACATTTTCTAAACATGCCACCAAAAGTTACTAGAGCACAGACATTACAGCATAAGCAATGGGACAAAATGTGAGTAAAAATGTCCAGCAAAGTAAACAAGAGTGAATAAGCATAAATATATCTTTGTACATCAGTATAATTCTAGTTGCTATAATTGTGATCATAGGCTAAATGGTCAGATATATCAGATATACTTTGAGTAAATTCTATACTGCCTTATTTCACTTTAAAACTATGCTGCTTTTTTTGTACTTTCATATCATCAAACTCGACAATCCATCTCATCATTTAATCAGCTTCATTGTTACATAGTCTTGATGAAACATGCTTATATTATTGTTTCTGAAATTAAACTGGAATTGTACAATCCAACTTGCCTACTTGAGGGAATGCAGTAATCAACATTCGAGAAGTGAATCAGCTTTCTTCATTTGCCAGGATAGTTAAAAAATCCATCTCAGTCAAACCCTGAATCGTACACCTACTTTATGTGTACGTAGCATACTTTAGACACAAAGAGTAACTAATAAAGGGTAATCTCAACTACTTGACCAAACTTTTAAACCGGAATTTGACTGGTTGCTCTTAGTTAGTGTACATCACTGTTTCTACACTTTATTTAAAAGGATTTTTATAAAGTACATTCAATAAGTACTGCTTTTAAGACATATTTATAAATTTCAGCTGCAAGTAGTTATTATCAAGTTTTCACATTAGTTTTTGTTGTGTGTACCATCATGTTTTCATAATACATATACAGACCCAAATAACTCCATCTAGTAGTACCTGTATGTCAGGCAGTGAAATTAGCATTCTTGATAAATGACTGCTGATAAATCATAAATTATATTAGAAAATAAAGATAAGACACCTAGCCGCTATATTGTATTGACGGAGACCATGTTGCTATACCAAAAAAAGTAAAACATGTGCACCCTCTGAAAGAAGATGAATTATACTTACCTTCCCTTCAGACAGTGACTCCAGTCTTTACTCTCTTGAAGAGTGGCTCCCAGTGTTACTGACACTTCTGAGGTCGGATACCAGCGGCAGCCACAGCTGTGCAAGATATTGGAATTGATGTCCACTGGAAAAGTAAATATTATATGTCTTCTTTTACAGTGTGCTCATGTTTTAATCTTTTTATATAGTGACAAGACAAAATTACTAGAATGAAAGTTAACTGACAGAGCTGTAGAGCCATATAGAAATTGGAGTAGTAGGAATGCACAGTCAATGTACGGAGTTACTAAGCAGAACTTGGAAATACTAGCTTTTACTAAACGCATCAGTAATCTGAAAGGTTAATTTACTAAATGTAAATAGATTGTTCACTTTGCAATCAAATTTGCACTTTGCAGGGGAAGTTTCCACTTAGCTTAGTGAATGTGTTTTTTTGCCAAGAATATCCAATCACATGCAAAGAAACTAAGAAATAATACATATTTTTGCTTGCACCCGATCTGATGATGGAAGGGAGCAGGACTTTGCCTCATTCACTAAACTAACATTTAATCTAAACATTCTGATTTGTACTAGAATTGCAGTTGTAACTGCGTGTGTGCTCAGTATATTTAATTGATTTTAATATGATGTTCTTATGCAGGTTTTGGTAATGATGTTGCTGATCACTGTGAGGGTGATGTTGAAAAACATACTTTAAATAAAGCAGTTAGTGTTCTGAATACTAAATACAAGCCTACATGGACCCACTACACTGTGGGACAGAACGTGTGCAGATTGAGATATTCCTCTTAAGAACATTGAGTCATATGTCAATTCATCTGATTTGCTGCAGTTTGCTGGATAGCAGACTTGTTTAACTTCCACTCATGGTAAATGGAATTGTGGACAACGTTTTGCTATTTGGCAGATAAGCGTTTTTTTTTTTTAAGAAATATTTTTTAGCATAGAAAAATGTGTTTGATATGAAAAATGTGTAACGGTTCGTATATTTTTTATTATTTTACATATGCTCTTAATATTAAAAGATAGACAGAGAGATAGGTGTAAAATTCCTATCTTTTAATTAAAACAGTCTATTTCTTTAGATCTTTAGACACAGTAATAGATTTTGGTGGACTTGGAAAAGGCTGTTTTTCTGTATATGTGGAAACCTCCCTATCCACATAAGTATTCAATGGTTCTTTATGTGAAACAGTAGAAAGTTGTCTCTGGTAGATTCCGGTGGATTTGATAGCAATACGATAGTGTTGGATTATGATGAAATGAGAGAATTGCATCCACTGAGCCTCAGTGTAACTGTCTCTTTTCATTACAAACATTTTATCTGTGGATGCCAAAACATTTTGTGAAATTGATTAGTATACTTTGGCAGCATTGTTTTCATCCTGCTGATAGTGTACATCTATTTATCTTAAGAACTGCTGCAGAGAATTGTGAATGGCTGTGGCGGTAAATCTTTGGCAGTTTCTGCTGTATTTTAGCATAACCATATGTATCTTGATAATGCAAAACAAAGGATCATGACTCTATCTACCACTGACCATCCTCCTTAAAGTGGCTCTTTTACCAGATTTACTAGTTTGCACAAATAAGTTCCTCTTATATATGCAGAAACGGTATAGCTTTTTTGTTTTTAGATGGACTTTTTTTCATTAAAAAGCAGTCTTTCAACCTGAGTCAAGTGACTTTGGTTAGGCACAGATGACGTCATCAAGCTTCTGAGACCGCCTTTCCTCATCTCCTTTAGTAATCAGCCTGAAACAATGCAGTTGTCCTAATAGAGGATTATATGGGGTACTATATCCCAAAAAGCAGTATTAAGTTGGTGTTTTTATGCTCTTATTGTAAGCCCTTTCCTGATATACAGCTACCATATACTTATACAGGCTTTTTATTTTTATATAAATTCAGTTGTATTGTTATAATATGCTAGTTACCTAACTGTTATGTTAACCCACTGGCTTCAGTGCTTTTTGAGACACATACCTAAAAAAAAATCCAGAAGAGATAAGTCAGAGAAAACCTGCATGCTGGTTATAGGTCAGTGACACAAATACTGGAAGAACAACTTAAACAATTGCAGGTAATCACACAGGAAAATCAAGTGTTTTAAATGCTTATTTGCATTATTTTTCCTTTCCATAAATAATATTTTATTCACTTGCAATGTGTCTTTGAACTTAAGGAATTTCACTACTCCAGCAAGAGTCAGTCCCCTAGCACAACCTCCATGCACATCATAGCCCTATCCTCTTCTGGAAGTGTCTAATTGCTATCTGTGCTGGCAAAGTTCCTCCGGCCCTCTCCTCCGTACATAAACTTTTATGTAGCAGCCAGGGGAGAAGTCAACAGAAATCCTGTAGACCAGGGGTATGCAAACTCCAGGCCTTCAGCTGTGGTGGAACTACAAACCCCATCATGCATCTGCCTCTAGGAATCATGGCTGTGGCTGTCAGAGTATTGCGATGCTATTGGGATTTGTAGTTACACCATGGCTGGAGGCTTGCAGTTTGCCTACCTCTTCTATAAAGTGTCACTTAAGTGACACCTCTGAATCTGTTAAAGCTGCTCCAAGATGGCAGTGCCCAGCAGCAGTCTCATGGCTTTTGGATGTCTACACAAGGAAAGCTTTTACAAGTAAAAAATGCACATAAAATAAAATTGCATGCACATATAATCCTATGGGAATATTGTTGTTCAAATTAATGGTCTAGCAAAAGGGTCTCTTAAAGAAACAGCATCAACCTGAGTGTCAGACATTGAGCATTTTTATACACAGAGGTCAGAAATGGTAGCCATGTTGATTCTTTCATAGCATGCTTCTTTTCATTTTGCCACATCCTCATAAAACTTTCCAGTAATTTGTAAAAACATGTCCTTTATCACTTCAATCTTCTATACTTCCCTTACATTAAACAGCTCTATGTTCAGCACAGGCAAACAGTTGGCCAATGTTTCTGAAATGTGCTGAAACTCTGTTGCAGAAGAGCCATGTCCCTTTCAACTGTAATGTTGTGGTCAGTTTAAACACTCATGCAGCACATACGTGGTAAGTGTTAGAAGTGTCTTTTTCTCCAGTTGTTAAAGGAGAACTATGAGATGAGTGATTTCCACTCACTTCATAGTTCTAGCCGACCTGTGACAATGAGACTGTCACAGGTCGGCTCAGTAGATCGGGAGGTGAGCGAACACATACCAGGTTCGCTCACCTTCCGATCCTGTCACGGCTCTCTGCCGTGACAGGGGGAGGGGCTGGATTCCCAGCTCCGATCTGCCAGCGCTGACTGGCGGAACGAACGGGGGAGGGGCGGGTACAGCTGGCTCTGCCTCTAGATAGGCAGAGCCAGCTGTCACTCACACAGCTGGGCGGATCCCGTCATCTACATCGGGATCCGCTCCGGCTGTGGCGTCTCAGTATACCGCGAGCTGTAGATCGCGGTATACTGGGTTTAGGGTAACGGGAGGACGCTAGTTTGTGTCCTCCCGTTACCCTAAGGAGAACTACCCCATCGTTCTCCTTTAAGCAATGCAGTTTATACATCTGCTCTGTAGTTCCCTGTCAGATGAATGGATTTTAAAAACACTTTTATTGAAGAACTATGGTGAATGTGGTCTCATTTATTTCTAGCCTTTAAAAGAGATGTGTGACGATCAATCAAGCCTTCAAAAATCTGAGCCATCCCTAATATGTGATAGACAAAACTGGGTTGAACTGCATCACTTTGCTCATCTTTACACTGAATGCAGGCTGAAACAAAGATAATAGGCTCAGATTGGCCAAATGTATTTTTTTTAATTACCTTTGTCTAAATACATATTTCTTTATAAAACCAATGACATAACAAACAGCATCATCAAGCCAAGCTTAATGCCCCCCAGAGAATCATATGGTGAAATAATGGGAGTAGAATTAGTGCTACACATCATTATCAGCATAAGAATTTCAGTAGCTCACAGATTTATATCATGGTGTACTGGCATGGTGTACTGGAAAGTACTCAAATTCGAATTAATTATGTTTAGTAAACAGCTGCTAGTCATTAGCATCATTGTGTGCTGGTCACCAAAGAATAACTTATGGGGTGTGGAACGGATACTACACTGTCAAGTCAATCATTGTCAAAGAAAAGATGTCTTCTGATGTGTGCTAGAACTGAAAAGAAAGCATATGTTAAATTAGTTAAAGTTTCATTCAAGGGTACAATAACTCACATCTGCAGCATGCTGAAATGTTTCCTCTTCTTCAACACGTATTCATCATATTCTGGAAAGCATTTTACATTTCCGCTACGGCAACAAAGACAATGTGCATATGCTGTATTTCATCTCAAGTGAGATTGTATTGCTTGTATAATTATGACACTTTTAAAAATCATTCAAAAATATGATAAACTGTCAGGAGCAAGTTAAGGCTTATTTCATGAGCTTTGCCATAAGTTGTATAACTTTAAGGTGCATTAAACACTGCTATTCCACCTTAATACACACTGCAGTACCCCCCAAAAATGTGTTTATCCTGGTTGCTAAACTTTTTTCTTTTCAAATCTGTGATGTGCTGCAAAGTTTTATGTTGTTATGGTGCCAATAACATAATACCTTCATAATCATTAAAAGGCCACTGTTACATTCTCTAGAGCACCAGGACTAGAAGGTTTCAGAAACAAACAGAGGGGTGAGGATAATTCTTCTAGGTCTTTTTTTTTCGAATGGAGAGATACAGTGGTTGACATCAGAGGCAGGCATGGCTGAATAAAAGGAAATTTGGGTTGTATTTTGCAACATTTGCTTGATGTGCAATAGCTGTTTGTGGAGAGTGTGTGGATAGTGCTGAAGAAAACCACAGAACAGAAAGTGAGGAAGCTTGTGCCACAATTTGTGGTGGTCAGAGGACGAAGGGAAACAATGTGGAGAGCACAGACATTTGTGGTATAAATGAAAGGGGAAAGTCACAATTATTTGTTGATGGTAGTCTAAGGGAAAGGGAGATGTTTACTGCAGGATAGAATAGGTAGGTGGAGGTTGAGGAATACAATATGCACATTTCATTAGATTTTGTTCTGGTTTTAGTCCTTGTCAGGTGCTGGAACCACGTCCTGCAGTTCCTGCGCTCACCTGCAGGGGTCTCCAGGCAGCCAGGAACTGTCAGATGCCAGACCACAACTGGGTGGTGCTGGAACCTGCATGTTCAGTGCTTACCTGCGGGTGTCTTACAGCTGTAAGCGATTATACACCACCTGCTGCTAGCTGGGAGGGTATTTAATCCCTCACTGCAGTCTGGACTTTGGCTCAGTATTGTTGTCATTACCTGAGTCCTGCGTCCTGAGTCCTGTTGCCCTGCTCCCCAGGTTTTCCTGCCCTGTTATAACCTGTGTGTGTATTCTGCTGTTTTGGTTACTATATGTTATATTTTTGTATGTGCTTGGGTTTGCATTTAGTTGGTTACTATTACTTATTTGTGGTTGCTTGTGGGTGTTGGTGGGGTTGTTCATGGTAAGTCTTGCTTTGTATAATAAACTGTATATAAACTCATTGGCCTTGTCTAATGTGATCAATATGAGCAAGCTAGTGAATCTAAAAAAAGTGACTGTCTGTGTGTGCGCGCGTGTGTGTGTGGGGGAGGGGGTTAATTAATTCAATCAAGTGTTTTATGACATTTACTTGCCAAAATGGAATTATTGTAGTTTCAGGAGATCGTCTGAGGCAGACCAAGTGGGTAAGTTTCGTATCTGTTTTTTTTTTGCTTTTAGAGTGCATGCAGACATTGTAATACTTGATTCAAGAAGGTTTAACAGTTTGATCTGATTCTTACTTAAAATATTTTTGGTCTAATGCTGTACAGATATTTTATTCTCTTAGATACTAGGGATGAGCTTTGGGGTTTGGGTTGAAGATAAGTTAAACTCAAACCCTATTCAGCTAATAGGCAAACATACGGGCCACATTTGGTAGGTTTGCCCACCCAAAACCCCAGCTAATGTTTGTAAACAATCATCTGCCAGAATGTCTGTGAAGGTTCTCCTATCTGTAAAAAATAAAAAAAAGCAACTGGACTTGCTGTATTTTTCTTAAAGATGTTTTGCTGGTCATCCAACCAGCTTTCTCATTTCTGAATTCTTCCACACATCTGCTAGATGTTCTTTTATTTTCTTTTATTTATTTATGTTGCTCTTTATTGTACTTTTTTGTAGGGTTCCTCTTTGTTGTATTCTTTCTTGTCTAGTGCCCCCCCACCCCTTTCCCCTTTGTCTACAGGCCTAATCATCACATTTTCCCTTTTTTTCTAATTCCAGTGTTCCTTTTTTGTGCTTTCTGAGCTCTTTATACCTTCTAATTTCTTATTATGATCTACCATCTGTTTAAAGACTAAATATTGACCTATTCATTAACCACTGTGCACTGTCTTTGTACCTTGAAATAATTTCACAAACTCAGTGTTTTGTTTGTTTGTTGTTTGCTATATTTTCTATGCTTGATATAAATGTTTATATTAGAGGGTTCAATGTAATATTATTTATTTGCCACTCAAAAACTTGTCTTTTCTTTTTTTTTTCAAATAAAGGATTTTTTCAAATGTCTGGTCTTTTAATTTACAATTTGATTTAATCCTTTAGTGAATGGCTATGGGTACAAGTACTTCTTACTCATTCACAAGGGTGGTGCTTTTCCAGGGGCGACCACAGTGCAGAGGGAATGTGGCCTGGTATCGCAGGGAGGGGGATGGGGGCGATTGCTCATCCTTCCCCCCTTTCCTGCCCTGCCAGGCCTGTGCTCGGATCAAGGGTCTGGTTGGAAATTGTTAGGGGGATGCCATGTTTTTTTCCCCTATTTTTGGGGATGGGGTTCCTCCTTAAAATTCCAACCAGACCTTAAAGGCCTGGTATGTCCAATAACTTGCATATAAGTCTTCAAAATGTGGTACGTTTTTAATGTAAACATCTAAATAGCAGGTGTTTCTAAGCCATTAGAAATTGACTGAAACCAGATTTGAGACCTTTTGTTGTGATTTTTAAAAAATAATTACTTCAAAATACTGGCAGCAAAAGAGACCAGGGATGGTTTATGATAAAGCTCCTTTACTGCTTCTTAAGAATATGCAAATACTTTATTGTCCATTGTCCACAGTCTATAATTTTAGGGCTCCTCCTTTTAACATGTCTATTTTGTGTCATGGCTACTTCACTTTGCTCTTTCCCTTATTAAGCCTTTTTGTTGACTGTTCGTTTTGATGTTGTTCAGTTCATCTTTATCAATACATCTTGATAAAGATGGACTGAGCTCCATCGAAACATTAACAATAAATTGATGCTTTCACTTACCTCCGCTGCAGGACCCATGCGTGCCTCTATACTTGCTTAGGATTTGTATGGATATTTCTGTGGATGATTACAAATAGACTGTGGTGGCTATCCCCTGGAATTATATATTGTAGGAAAGTCACATCAGTATTTGGCAATAAATGCCGCTTTATTGCATGCAACGTAAAAGTCTCCGTTAAACAAACAATTTCCAGCAGAACTCAAATGTAACACAAATAAAAAGGCCTACTCCACCTTAGGAGGCTAACTAAACAGTAGTGTCCCTCACTACGTCCTACTGGAGCGGCTATTCCAGCTTCCAGTATAAATTAACAAAAACCATAGACGAATACATACAGTTGTTCTGGCAGACCTTATTCCTCAGATATGCAGACACTCTCCAGTCTGTGTCCATTCAGTGCAGTCTGGATCTTGCTCTGAGCTCTCTCCCCCTCCCAGTCACTATCAGGTGCAGGCTAATTAATAGAGAGAGAGGAGGTTTACCTGTTGGCCAGGCTTAACCCTTTCCTAGCCAGGGAACGCTGCCCTTTACAACCTCTCACTGACATACACAGAATCGTGTACCCTGTCACATATCCTCCCCCCCCAGCTTAACACCAGTGTGGGAAGCGGCCACCTCCGCAAACCCATGTACTCTGGACAGAGCATCTGCATTACCGTGGAGGAGACCTGCCCTATGTCGCACCACAAAAGTAAAGGGCTGTAGGGACAAAAACCTTATGGCTTTCCCAGTCGGGGCTATGAATGATCACATCATCCAAGTATGCGGCGGCATATTTGGCGTGGGGCCTGAGCAGCTTATCCATCAATCTTTGGAAAGTGGCTGGGGCTCCATGGAGGCCAAAAGGCATGATCCTGTACTGGAACAGGCCATCCTGAGTGGCAAAGGCTGTCTTCTCCCGGGCACGCTTTGTCAATGGGATCTGCCAATAACCGTTTGTCAGGTCTAAAGTGGTGAAAACCCTGTCTTTGGCTAGTCGCTCTACTAGTTCATCCACCCTAGGCATGGGATAGGCGTCAAACTTAGACACCTCGTTTAACTTCCTGAAGTCATTACAGAACCTGATAGACCCCATCAGGTTTAGGCACTAGAACAATGGGGCTGGACCACTGGCTGTGAGACTCCTCTATCACTCCCAGCTCAAGCATTTTCTTGACTTCAGCCCTTACAGCTTCCCTTTTTGCCTCCGGAATGCGGTATGATTTCACCCTTACGGTAACCCCTGGTTCTGTAACAATATCATGGGTAATCTCTCGGGTTTGTCCAGGGTTGGGGGAGAAGACATCTCTATTCTTCTCAACCAAACATCTAGCCTCCTCTATTTGCTCAGGTGTCAGTTCTGGAGAGATTGTCACTGAAGGTCTGGGAGCCTGCGGATCAGACTTGGTGTCACCCCCTGTGGCCATGCAGGCCTCTCTAGTCCTCCGTAGCTTAAGAAGGTTTATGTGGAACACAGCCTCCTTCTTCCGGCGTCCTGGCTGACTAACTTTATAATTTACTGGGCTCACTTTTTCCAAAACCTCATAGGGTCCTTGCCACTGTGCTAGAAGTTTGCTTTCTGCGGTGGGTACTAGAACCATTACTCTGTCCCCCCTCTCAAACTGTCTCACTGTGGCTCTCTGGTCATAGTAGGATTTCTGCCTACTCTACGCCTGCTCCATATGCTGGCGAACCAGGGGGGCAATCTGAGTCATATGCACCCGCATATCTTCAACATACTGGAGCACATTGGTCCCGGTTACTCCCTGTTCTACCCAGGTTTCCTTTAGGACATCCAGTATACCCCTGGGATGCCTACCATATAAAAGCTCAAATGGGGAGAAGCCCGTAGAACTTTGGGGAATCTCTCGAACTGCAAACAACAGGTAAGGAAGCAACAAGTCCCAATCTTTCCCATCCCTGCTAACAACTTTTCTCAACATCCCCTTTAGGGTCCGGTTAAACCTTTCCACCAGGCCGTCTGTCTGGGGGTGGTACACTGACGTTCTCAGGGTCTGTACGTTAAATAGCTGACATAGCTCTTTCATAATACGGGAAACAAACGGTGTCCCCTGGTCCGTGAGCAACGTCTTTGGTATCCCCACCCGTGTAAACATCTGAACCAACTCTTTCGCAATATTTTTAGGATTAGCCTTGCGTAGTGGGATGGCCTCAGGGTATCTGGTGGCATAGTCGAGGATGACAAGGATGTATTGGTGCCCTCGAGCTGTTTTCTCTAAGGGACCCACTAGGTCCATGCCAATCCTCTCAAAAGGAACATCGACTATGGGGAGAGGTATGAGTGGGGCTCTCAATTTCGGTCTTGGAGATGCCAGTTGGCATTCTGGGCAAGAAGCACAATACCTTTTAATCCCCTCATATACCCCAGGCCAAAAGAACCTCCTAAGCACCCGTTCTTGGGTTTTCTCCACCCCCAAGTGTCCCCCCAGAAGATGAGAGTGAGAGTAATCCAGCACTTTGCGGGTACAAGATGAAGGCACAACCAGTTGTTCGAGTTCTTGTCCCTCATCGGAGGTTACTCTGTAAAGGAGATCGTTTTTGAGGATAAAGTAGGGATAGGCCTTTTCTGTTGCCCCTTCCACTGGTACCCCATTAACCTCTATAACCTTACTCCTGGCTTCCTGCAACAGGGGATCACCTGCCTGGTCTCGGCCAAAGCTACTACCCAAAATATCCAGGATATCTGTATCCTCCTCATCACCTTCGCTAGTTGCCTCGGGGTCGGGTTCTGGTTGACCAACCTCTGCCTCATTTTCTGTCTGTCGGGTGGCTCCGCCTCTCCTAGATTGCTCCCGACGCTGATTTAAGAGGACTTAATTGACGGCCCTATTAAATCTCAGCTTGCTCTCCCTGCGTTACTTGCTATATTAGAAATATTTTGCTGTGCAGAGGAGAGGATATACTGAATTTATAAAATACTGAAAATAATGAAACAACCCCACTGTGCTGATTAAAACATCCTGCCCATTTTGTAGTTTTACATGTTTCTTTGTTAGAAGTTAAGCTTTAAAGCATACCCAATCTACTTAGTACAGCAACATTTAATTGCTTGCATTAAGGTTTTTGAAGTGTGGAAAAGAACTTGAATGTAAGGGGAAAACAAAAACAGTCTATTTCAAATACAGGTTTGTGTTCTACATAGTTGGCTACATGAAACTATAGTTTCATAGGGCTGTGGAAATTAACGATTAATTTCTCGATTAATCGTTAAACTTTTTGATCGATTAAAATAATTTTGATCAAAAATGAAAACACGAGCTTCCGGTTCCGGCGCCTAATGTAGTGGAAGCCGAGTGAAGAGCTCCCGCACTGCCAGGGCATATTCATAGTTACATAGTATTTGAGGTTGAATAAAGACATTAGTCCATCAAGTCCAACCTATTAGGATCTCATTCTAGGAGTACCCGTACCCCTGTATATTACGGTCCCTTAAGAAATCGTCCAAAAGTTTCTTGAACAATTCCACATTATTTGCTGAAATCACCGCCTGTGGCAGTGAGTTCCAGACCCTAACTGATCTTACTGTGAAGAACCCCCTTCGCCCCTTGTGGTGGAATTTTTTTTCCACCAATTTTAGGTGATGGCCTCTAGTTTTTGTAACGGAGTTAATTTTAAACAGTTTATCGCTAATGTTGCTACCACCATTAAACATTTTGTACATGGAAATCAACTGCACCTTTCCCATTAAGATGCAGCCCGTCTCGGCTGAAGAGCCGATAGCCGACTGCGAAGTCAGCCCAGTTCTCCAGGAAACCAAAACCTTCCTTCTGACACCAGCTCCGGAGCCACTTGTTAAGCTCCCTCAACTCGCGCTGTCTGTCCGGAGTGGCTCTTGGCACCGGCAGTATCTCTGCATATAAAATCGTATTTCAGCTATAATAATTTTGCCTGAAGTGTCCTCCACTCACCCGCTACATCTTGGACAGCCGAGCAGATGGATAAATTCCTTGCTAAACGTCGAGCCGGACCCCATACCAAGAGCATGCCAACTCGGAATAAACGAGCACACTATCAGCCCAAGATGGCCGCGATGTCGGACATGCCGGATGGTAGTATCTCTTCGGAGGAAGAGATGCCTGCCACCTCGGACCATACATTGATTGCAGCGGAGGTAGCAAAACTACTCCGCCCGACCATCCAAGAGGCAGTTAACAAGGCGGTCTCTAAGGGCATCCAATCGATCCATTATGACCTCCTGAACCAAGTTCAGAGGATCTCGGAGGCCGAAAATCGTATCGCCTCTCTGGAGGAGGGAGCGGATGTGTCCTCATCCCAACTAGATGCGGCCCAACGACAGGTGATCCACCTTCTAGACCAAGTGGACGACCTGAAAAACCGGTCACGCCGTAACAATGTGAGGATTATCGGTTTGCCGGAATCGTACCGTCCGTCGCTACTGCCGTCCATCTGTGCCCACAACATCCCGGATCTCCTCTGTCTTGATCCAACCTGTAAGGTGGAACGGGCACACCGTGTGGGGCCTGCTAATCCCGATTGGAAAACACAGAGGCAGATTATCGCCCGCTACTTGGATTACAATGATCGCGTGGCGGTCCTCCAGGCCTTTCGCGCAAAAAAGGAGCTCTTTCTAAATGGCCACCGTCTCCTAATTTTCGCTGACTACTCTGCAGAAGTAACCAAGAAGCATAAAGCATTCAGAAAAGTCTGCACGCTCCTCTATCAGAAGAAAGTCAGGTTTACCCTGGCCTACCCAGCAATTCTGAGATTTCAAGCATCGGATGGCTCACAACAATCCTTTCAAGATCCCGCCGCGGCACAACAGTACCTGGACCGAATGGATCCCTCGGCTCCCTCTCTGGACAGAGATCGATCTCCTCGCCTCCCAAGACCTGCTACACCGGCACGCAAGACATCAGTGCGACTCCCTATGACCCCCACGGATTCACCATGAGGAAACACCGTAGTTCCGACACACTGCAAGTCCGGGAGATGTTTCATTCTATCTCCAGAGGGCCCGTGACGTAGCTTTTTGTCTGACTTACTGTTTTTTCGGATGTACTACCATGCTACCCTTCGATGTAACGAGACAGGGATGCGGTAAGGGCATGCAAAGAGCAGGCCTAGATCTTAGGTACCTCTATTATTTGCACTGCTGAAATTTACTTTACATACTTGTTTTCCCTGAGAAAGTGGATGGCCCTGGCTTAGCGGAAGCCAGCTTGCTCACCCTGCTGAAGCTCTTAAGGAAAACAGTGAAGTCACAACCTGAATTTGTTTTATTAATGTTTGTTTTTCTTTTTCTTTTTTTAGCGTTGCGTATATGCTGTTCGCATATAGACATTGGTCCAGTTGACCAGTTACTATGTTTTCAGACAAACCGAACATGGACAGGTATTAATGTATGCATGCTGGTACACAATACTGATACTCCTTGCGCCCTGAGAGAGTCCCTTCGTTAGCCGACAGAGCCACTTGGGCCGGTGAGTACGAAGGGAAGGGGGAGGAGTCCGGTGACGTCGATGTCCTTGACGTCACCTGACTCCTCCCCCTTCCCTTCGTTAGCCGACAGAGCCACTTGGGCCTGTGAGTACTTGTTCTGCACGAGCGCCAGCAAAGGCATTGGCCTATACACATACAGCACAGCAATTAAGTAATAAAATGAACTAGGATCACACTAATCCAGCACGTTATTATTCTGAGTTGCCCCACTCAAGCGGCGACCATATTGAGTGGGGCACGTGAGATTAATAACGTGCTGGATTAGTGTGATCCTAGTTCATTTTATTACTTCATTGCTGTGCTGTATGTGTATAGGCCAATGTAGTTGGATCTGTATGTACGTTATAATTAATTGAAATGAATCGATTAAAAAAAAATTCAATTAATCGAACACGAAAATGTTAATCATTACCAGCTCTATAGTTTCATGAAACTAATGTTTTAACAGAATTTGTATTCATGTTTAGAATAATCTCAAAGCTCAAGAGTTCATGACATACGTCTGATTTAGTTTCTTTGTATTACTTAATTATTTTTCTTTATATCTTTTTCATTATTGGCCCCAGAAATAACAGAAGCGACAATTTAGTTTAATTAAATATCCTGCAGGCAAATCGCAGAGAACTGAACTTCTGTCTTATTTTTTTTCCTGTAATAATTGAATTATAATAATTATTTACCTATCATCCTGAATTTAACAGAATGCAAGAAAACCAAAGGCCTCATTCATATGGATGTGCACAGTCATACAGCAAGTGCATCAATACAGAAGTCACCGGGAGGGAGAGGTGCTCTATATAGCCGTGTGCAGCTGCCTGTAGATCTCTATGACAGGAAATGGCTGCACATACCTACACGCTGACCCGCACTTGAACATGCATGCAGGTACTGTCTGCATCCAGGGGTGTGCAATCGTACCTGTACAGATATGTAAGTTTGCATCAGCATGTAGCCACGTGCAGCTGTATCCTGCAGCGTGCAGGCAGCTGCATGCAGCTACATGCAGCACCAGTCCCTCCCAAGTGCAGGCTTCTGCACAGACTTACACACTGTATGGTTGTGCACGTCTGTGTGGATGAGGCTTAATGTAGATATATGGCCTCTCATTTAAAAAAATATACAGTATATATGCTGCAGCACTTAATTATATGTGCATCTACACCTACAGTTTTCTCACAGTCCCCCTGCAAAGTCCAGCAAATACCTGTTGAGCCTTTCAGGGAAGTCCACCTAATGCACATTTCTGCAATAGTGTGGGAACTCTTCTGCACTACTTATTAACTCAGAGAAGTTTCCAGTACCAGATGCTGTGCATCAGGGTACACAGTTGGCCCCCCAGGACGCACATCGGATTGAATTGGATTACAGTGATATTATATTCAGTTGACACATTTGTTTATTTGTCCTTTATAGAAGTGTAACCATTGTGCAACAAGATGGAGAAGTGACAGGCACCCAAGACACACTTTTTGGATGTTGTGAGGTTCTGTAACTTGTGCATATGTATTGTTTATCAAGAACCTTTTTTTTTAAGTGGTTATCTTTGAACTAATATGATCATATGTGTTACATTATGAATATCTGGATACTGGACAACTCTAATGACCGCTTCATACATTATATATGCTAATAACTCTGGAACTATTATTTACATACCCCATTAATGCTGGCCCTTATTAAAGGAGAACTAAAGAGGTGAATGCTTTTCACACACCTCATAGTTCTAGCCGACCTGTGACAATGAGACTGTCATATGTCGGCTCAGTAGATCGAGAAGTGAGCGAACACATACCGGCGTTCACTCACCTCTCGATCCTGTCACAGCTCTCTGCTGTGACAGGGGAGGGGCTGGATTCCCCCCTCCCCGCTCCGATCCACCAGCGCTGACTAGCAACCTCTTGAAGAACCCTAGGGTTCCACTGAACCACTGGCTGAGAAAGACTGTCTTTATCTATAGTACAACAAAACATCTGTAATGTAGTACATCACCTGAAAATATTTTAATATGACATAATTGAATATGAATTATATTTGAGACACAGCTCATATATCTGACTCATTTAGCAAATGGATTTTTACAAATGGATCTGCGTCATACTAAAAATTCATTTATCCTAGAAGATGTTTAAAATTATTTGCAGAAAATAGCATAGCAAGTGTGCTGCAAGGATTAGAGCTCTCTTGATTTGGTTATATCATTCTTCATAAGAATTGGGTGGCTGCTTCATAAGGGATGCCCAAAAAACTCCACACTGCTTTTTTTTAAATTAAAGCATTAGCATATACAATTGCTACACAAGTGATTCTGTGAATTAATGTTATTTAAAAAATGCATCTCTATTTTAATCTGTACTCAGCTATAATTTTCTGCAACTGGCAACCATGGCAAATCTAATTTCCTGCTTGTGTAATTAGCTCACTGCTCTTCCCAGAAGTGGGATGTGATCAAGCTATAATTTATATTGTAGTTTAATTGCAAAAGGCACAAATTGTCTCCATACTGGGTTAATGTGTGTCCCAGTACAATTTTATATTTGAACTGGCCAGTGGATGTAACACTGAGGTGTAGCCAGAACTTGTTACTTTATAATAATTTCACCCAGCATGAAACAGCTTACAGTATAAAACAAACCAAACTCAGTCTTGCTAGCCACAGACCTGGAGGTTTGAAGATCACATTGCAAATTGTTCATTATAATGAAAGGTATTTCAAAAATGAATTATTATTATATTTTGTTTCCTAAAGATGAGACCAGTGTTTGCACAGTGCATAAACCTGGATTTTTTTTGAATGTGCATGTCTATGAAAGATCCAGAGCAAAAAAAAAGTCAGATGCTTTGACCACCATTTCACATATCTGGTCAGGAGCCTGAAATAATGTGAATGTCCTCTTTTCACCCCAAGGCCACTATTAGAGCTGACAGGTAACACAGGGGCACAGAGTGGCATAAGTGCCTGTAGTGAAGTGCTTTTCAAATGGAGATAGAGAGCACTAATGTATGTGGCAGTTGACAATGGCACGGAGTCAAGCCAGATGGTTGCATGGAATCAGGAATCAAGCCAGGTCAGCAAAATATGGGCAGCATAGTTCTGGAACAGTGGGCAATGGCATTGTCAGGAAACAGGCTCAGGTCAACAACAGGCTCGCAGACATGATGCAGAAATGGCAGGCAGAAGTGTAATTGTGAGGTACAGGCCAGAAACAGTTAGCAAGCAAGGTGTAGAATCAGCAGGCAGGTACATAGTTAAAGATACAGGCCGTGGTCAATGCAGATGGAGGACAAGGCCAAACTGAGAGAAAAGTGAGTTAGATGATAGAAAAACTACCTGGATTACAAGTCACAGGTTGCAGAATACCTATGAAGTCTAGTCAGTACCAAACCCACACAGAGGCCTAGCTTAAATGGCTAATTTGGCACCAACACCAGTGGTAAGCATGCTTGCATAACTGTGCACATGTTGTAAAGTACACAGATGTGTGGACCCATGCATACAATGTATACACATGCATGGCCAGTGATGACTAGTGATGATCCGAACACCCCCCGGTTCGAATGCAAACTTTCGGACATGAAAAAAGCTTGAATTCGAACGTTGAAAATCAATTGACCCCATTTTGAAGGTTTATTTGCAAGTTAATGGTCATAAAAAGGTATGGGGATTCGGGTACTGCCCTGGGGGACATGTATCAATGAAAAAAAACACTTTTAAAATACAGTTTTTAAAGGAGCAGTGATTTGAACATCACTTAGGACTAGTTCACACCTGAAACTGCATCACAACTGCATGCGTCTTGGAGTTGCACTGCGATGCGTTTTGATGCATTTGCAATTTGTTTGCAATGCGTTTTACTGCATTAAAATGCTAATTAGGCATGTAGGTCACTTCCTTTTCCTGTCAGAGAATTTCCTATGTTTGTTTTGTTCGTTTGGGAGCTCAGTCATGCTTTCTTTGTTGGCTGGCATGGTGCTAGTTTTGACTTTAGCCATTCTTTTTTTAATGTGTTCCGTTGTGTTTGATGCATTTACACCGCATTTGATGCGCTTTGATGCAGTTAAAGTAGGACAAGCAGTACTTTTTCTAACTGCAGTTGAATCGACTGCAATGGTGTGAATTAGGCACAAGAAAGCCCATAGGAAAGCATTGGGATGTATTTTAACTGCACAGTTGAAATAAACGGACTGCATCACAACTGCATATGGTGTGAACAGGCCCTTAAAGTGAAACAATAAAAATTAGAAATTTCTTTAAATATGGTGCCTGGGTGGTCCCCTTAAACTGCCTGTTAAGTGGTGCATCTGTACAATGTATAGAACCTGCTGCAGCAAAAAAATTTTTTAAAAAGCATTGCTCCTGGAAAAGCACCTTGTTCCCATGCCGATAGGGATAAGGGCCTCTTCCCCCCACAAGCCCTGGGGCGTTGGTTGTGGGAGAGCGGGCAGGGGGCTTATTCACATCAGGGTATCCCTTTAATAAAGGGGCACCCAGATGTGGCCCCCCCTTGTGAATGAGTAAGGGGTACTTGTAACCCTACTTATTCACTAAAGGGTTAAATCAAATTGTAAAAAAGAGGCCACACTTTTGAAAAAATCCTTTATTTGAAAAAAAAATGGATCCACCGACGTAATCCAGCGTCAATCATGACGTCCAGCGTTGTTCACCAAGATGAAGACTCGACAAAATAAAAATAAAACAATACAAAATAAATAGAAATAATACAAAAAAAAAGATGACCCATCCTCTTGCGACAAACAACCGCCACAGAATGGCATTTTTAGAGATGCCGGCAACATATAAACAATTGGGCGTAGCTAACAGTAACAGCTAGCGCCGCCCAACTGTTTACAGTTGTAACAGGTGAGTCATGATTGGGCAAAGTCATCATGACTTTGCCCAATCATGGCTCTTACAGAGTACTGGCCCTGATTGGCCAAAGTCTTGCACCTGACCACAGGTCAGGTGCAAGACTTTGGCCAATTAGGGCTCACAAGGCACAGTGCCTTGCGGGGCACACGGTGGGCAAATAGCCCGCTGAACTCCCTTACAGTTCATGTGTTCACCAAACATACAAACTGCCGATGTTCGAGTCGGACTCACGCTTGACTTGACCATTGAGCCCATCTCTAGTGATGACCCTATGTGAAGGACCACACACAAGCGCACGTGTGCATACAGGTGCTCATGCCTATACACCATCTTGCAATCTGTCATGACCTTGACACACCATCTCATGTCTACTGCTAGCCTTAAAGTGAATCTGTAGTCACAACACAGCAATAGATTGGTCTTACAAGAAGGGTCCTTCATGAAGCCATGTTAGTTACTACTTATGATACCGGTTTTATTTGCAAATTTCTGCATGTAGTCCCTTATCATGCCTTTGAATATTTTGTACACTATTGACATTAAGCTGACTGTCCTATAGTTACCCAGTGTACTTATTTTCCCCTTTTTGTATATTGGTATCACAATCACTCTCTGGAAATCAGTTGAAATACAGGTATTCCTCACTTAACGACCGAGTTCCGTTCCTACGACCAGGTCGTTAATCGAATTGGCCGTTAAGTGAGGAACTCTATACAGTACCGCATTAATACGGTACTGTATTGTATAGCGTTGCAGATGTACAGTACCGTACAGTGTACTGTACATCAGGCAATGAAAATACTTACCGGGACCCGCAGTGAAGATCGGAGGACACCACTTCCGCCGGCGACACGGCGCACTGACACTGACGCGCAAGGTCGGAGGTCGATTGGCGGTCCGTCGTAAGTGCGAGTGGTCGCAAAACAGGTAAGTCGCTAACCGAGGAATGGCTGTACTCTTTAAAAAATGTTATTCTGACACCATGAATAATATTATTATTAGTAAGTCTGTTTTCTTGTGTGTATGAGACAGGGGGTAGTCTGTAGGGTCAATCTGATGAAGGCAATCCTGTCTACTTGAAACCCATGACCTGTTAAAGTTCTGAAGGGGTGGAGCCTAGACTGCTAATGTGGTTTGCCTCCTATCTCCATGCTGAGTATCCTATTTTCACCATTTCAGATAGCTGTTACTGCCTACTGATGGCCAGGACAGGGTAAAGGGATCTGGAGAAACTTGGCACATCCTTGCTTTGTTCTTTGCTATCTGTCAGTAGCCCACTTGGCCCCACCTCTCTGCTTTTCACAGCACTCTACGTCACATGGTGATAGACCATAGAAAGCCATAGGTGGGCCCAAATGCTGACTTTGGTTTAGGGAGGGAGTTTAGGGGCTCTGAGGACATTGTTGCAATAAAAAAAGGATACAGGCAGCAGCCTTTCAAAAATATGATGGCAATGTACACAGATTGCTGTGGGTATGAACAGCAATGTGGGTTTGAAACAAGTCCAAGTCATAATCAGTGCAAATTGCAAAATTGGCTTTTAAAGGGAAGCAAGAATAGTCATAAACAACCAGATCCTTCCCCAATCCAAAGACATGATGGGATGCTTAGTTGATGGTCCAACCATATATGGCCAAGGAAGTGGTTAAAGAGTGCTTAAAGGGTATCCATGGTCAAAAACTAAACATCTCAATATTGAATTTCCATAAGTTCTATCACACTCCTAATAACCATATCAATCTAGAAGTTTGTGATCTTAAATTTTGAAGATGCCTATAGGATGTACTTCCTCAAAGAAGGGATACAATTTCTCTCAGCAGACAGACATAGAAAAAGATCTATAAGATCACCTTTAATGTCATTGATCTGTTAATTATAATCAAGGTCAGGTTATTTGTTGTTTTTGGAAGATTGAAACCTCTTAACATGCCTGATGCCAATTGCTCAACATTTAATTTTCCCAAGTTCATGCATTTTTGTTTATGCCTGTTGTGCACATTTGTATGTGCGTTTGTACGCGCGTACATGAAGACACGTGTTTTGAGTGGCAGCTTAACAAATATTGCGGGCAATGGACGAACACGCAAACAAACTCACAAATATTTCTGTACAACTGGCAGATTTCTGTCTTTCAAGCAGGCTAGAAAATTTTCGTCTAGTTGGACGAAAATTGACAAGTTAGTGGCATTGTTGTACAACAAAAATCTCAAGATGAAAACTGTACATGCTCAAACTAAAATTTGTTCTTTCGATCTATGAAAATCGGCCAGTTAGTGGTGCTGATGAACCTTTATTGCGAACTACATTGGTCTGTGCATGATGGGCTAATTGAACGCAAATTGAACGAGGGTGAGATGTCTGGACAAAAAAAAAAAAGAGTCGACTGAGTGTTAGTTGACATTCTGCTATGGGGAGCCTGCTGCGTTCAGAAATATTTTTATAGGTTACATCTTCTTGGCTTAAGTATATCCTCAGTATATATGGACTTTCTAACTTTTGGCACCATTCTTGAAGAGTGTTATATGTCAGGAGAAGCTTTTTAAATGAATATTAATTTATGCTCTGAGACGCTTTATCAAGCCCGATGTACATGGACAGGTTTGCTAATTACATACATGTTTGAGCAATGTCATTGTATTAAGCATACTATGAAGCCATTATGTCTCTTCTGGAGAAATGTACAAGAATAAGGGCCCAGTCCACCGTTTCCAGCTTAATAGAAACCACCCCTTATCCTACAGTTAATACTCTTTTCTATAAAACTTGAATAATACAAGGCGTATTATGAAAAGATTGAAAGTTGCTAGAGTGTGATATACCTAGTTAAATTACCTATGGCATTTTAGTCAAATAGGCTTCTGCATTGTATGGCTTGTGATTAGCATTTGAAGACTGAATAGTTTAAAAGCTAATCTATTTGTTACAGTGCGTGCTGCTTTATAGCGCACTTTCTCCATGCCAGCATGAAGGTTCTCTCCTTAATGTATCACATCTGTTCATTGTAATTTAGTGATTATGCTGAGGCCTTTGGTTTCTCCTTGTTTATCTTAAAAAGGACAATTGAAAACTTAATTTGCATTAGACATAAATTAAGGTCTTCATTTGTGGTATATTCCTTAGCAGATTTATTTGGTTTATTTGAGATTTGCTTAATAACTACTGAAAAAAAGTTTAGCTTTCTATTGTTTTGAGTTCAAGTGAAGGAGGAGCAATTGCAACTGCAAACTACTTAGAGCTCCCTTGGGAAATTAGCATGGTTAAATGCTGGAGAAAATGAATGGAAGGTATGTAACTTACAGATCAGCACAGCAATATACACTGCCATGAATTACATTGTTATACCTGTGAAATCAGAAAATTAGCAATATTTAGCAGCATGTGCATACACAGTATAGTATGTGGCAAGTAACCAGTACTGGGCAAAGCCTTAAAGGCATCTCTGGTATGGAAATTATTATTTCTTGAAGTTGTGTACTGCTGAAAAACAGTGCTTTTTACTGGCTTCTTGAACATCCACTAATGCTTCTGAACCTAACGTTATAAATTTAAAGGAATGAATAGTAATTCTCCATATTTTTATTATATTTATTTTGCTCAGAGATGAAAAAAAATACTGCTGTTCATTTTATTAATGTTTATTAATTTTGGTGGCCAGATAAATATGAAATACTGCATACAGTCATAGTCAACCTTTTTTAGCAAGGGAGAGAGGTTGGTACACAGCTAATAGCATAATCTCAGGTTGCACGCATAGCTGAATGAGTACTAAAGGAAATCTTTACTGAACAATCTGATGGCTGCTATTGATCACCTCTTATTCTGATGCTAGTTATCTGGCTGACATTCTGATCCACTTTGTTCAGTACTATCCAAGTCAATAAGTATGTAGATTTGGAGTTCTGACTTCACTTTGATATTTCTAGCCTGCCTTCTTGTTCTTAGTCAAAAATATAATATATTGTATCTTGCCAGAACTTAGATGTGGTGACTGCTATTGTTCCTCCTGCTATTGCTTTCTTTTTTTCCAGGCTTTTTTCCTTTAATGTTTTACCTGGTGATCCTGCTTTCTTTTTCATTACACTCCCACAAGCACATCATTGAATAAAAAATTGTATGCAATCACAGTTCTTGATTCTGGCACATGCTGTGTTTTTAGAGCTCTAGGATAATTTTCAAATAGCTCAACATTAAGTAGTAGTAGTTTTTGCAATTTATAATGGTTTGAGACAGTACTGCAAAATCGGAATTCCCTTTTCAAAAACAGCTAATGAAATTTCTTTCATTTAAATTCTAGGAAAGAATAAAAAAAAACAACTTCCACAAAAAGAAGTTGCTTTTAATTAAATGCAATTTGTTTTGTTTTTAGGCATTTCCACAATGTATTTCAAGTTAAGATTACAAAGCATTATTATGACTTTGCTTTAACCTTTTTTTTTCTTACTGTTGTTAATAGCATCCACTTTGTACATAAATATCAATCCTGAGGACAGTCCTGTAATTCGGAGTATCATTCGTTCACAGATGATTTACTGCATTAACTCTTGCTCAAGTAATTGGGAAATGAACACTTGGAAAAAAACAGACTACAGCAAAGTTGTTCACCTAGGCCACAGTTACCTACACCGCTGCCACTGTGTTTAGCAGTCAGGCACATTATATAGATTAAATGAGCAAATTATATTGTGCAATAAAACCATTGTAAAGTAAGAAATATTAGAAACTGAGAAATATATTTTATGTGGAATTATTCTTTAGCCTCTTGAGTTCCAGAACATTTTCATCCCTATACCCCCTTGGGTACAAGAGTGTAGTATTTATTTTGGGGATGGCTTTATTTGGTGAGTTGTTTTTCCTTTTTTGAAGCTACATTGCGATGCACACAGTATGAAAAAAAATAATGTGTTTGCATAATATAAATGCCTCCCCGATGGTCAGCGGGATTATACCATCCCAATCGTTCTGTTAATTAACGACCGGTGACAGGATAATCCCATCATGCGGTACAATGAATGCTGGTCCATGGAGGAACTGCTACTCTCCACTTTCGAATGACACACATGGGAGGATCCAACTTACATTTGCTGCAATTTGATGTATTTTGTGGGTTAAAATGGGGGTTATGGGGGGCTGAGGATATGTGACGAAAGCACTGTTTGTGTGTGTGTGTTGTGCATGCATGTATATAAGAGTCCCTGTGTGGTCTAGTATTTAAGTGTACCCGTACCCCTGTATGTTACGGTCTCTTAGGATGGTATCTAATTGATTTTTGAACAAATCAATATTCTTTGCAGATGCCACTGCTTGTGGCAGAGAGTTTCAAAATTTTACCCCTCTAACTGAAAAGAATCCCCTACGCCAGTGGTGGCGAACCTATGGCACGCGGGGCCCTCTCTGCTCTGCTGGCATGGCATGTTCAGGGACCACCAATGGAAATAGATCCCACCGACCCGGATCGCCTCAGTACGCGATCTGGGCCAGTCATCCGTCCTCTAAACAGGCAGATTAGACTGCCTGTTTAGAGGTCACCGCCGCTGCCTGATTGTGACCGGCACGACTACAGAAGCAATCTGGGACGTTCTGATCCAACGTGAGAGCCACACAGCCTTTCATTAGTATTAGCCATTTTTATTAGTACGGTAGTTCTGTGTGTGTGTGTAATGTGTCGGTTTTAATAAGTGCGTGATGTGTGTGTTTCATCATATTGCCGCGTGATATCGCGAGAAGTCGCCGGCCAATGTTATTCAATGGAGCTGTTCTAATGTATGTCTAATGTCGCACAATTTTTCTATTTTTGAATGCAGCCCGCCGGTGAAGGACGTGCGATCGTCGCTGGAACCTCGCCCCGAACAGTGGCGCAATCCCAGCCCCGCTTGTAAGGTATGCCCATCAATTTAAGCTTGTGTATTAACCTCCTTAGCGGTATTCCTGAGTGTGGCTCGGGGTTAATTTTCAGTACCATAAGCTGTAACCCCGAGCCACACTCGGGATTACAGCGTAGTGTCTCTTACCTTGTCCATGATCCCTGAGATAGAATAATAAAGGAAAAATAAAATAATCAGACCGCCAAGGAGATTAAGCGTTTATGTGGTACTGTGTCAAATCTTTTGCAAAATCCAGGTATACCACATCCACCGCCCTCCCTCCATCCAGATCCCTACTCACCTCTACGTAGAATGTTAGTAGGTTGGTCTGACAATTACGGTCCTGCATAAATCCATGCTGATTATCACTTATAATACCATTGTCACAAACAAAATCCACTAAATAGTCCTTTTATAATTCCCTCAAAAAGTTAGCATATTAGTGATTGATGTTAGAGTGACTGGTCTGTAGTTACCTGGTAGGCATCTTGAACCTTTTTTGATTATTGGTAAAAAAAAATGCTTAAAAATAAGTCAGTCATATACTAACCAGTGCATTCACATAGTTAATTGCATACAAAATCTATCTATCTATCTATCTATCTATCTATCTATCTATCTATCTATCTATCTATCTATCTATCTATCTATCTATCCGTTTTGAGGATTTGACAAAATAGCAGAAACACAACAAAAGAAAAAGAAACCTAAAAAACCCACAACCCAATACAAACAAGCCAATGTCCCCCCAAAATGTAAATACTGTAGCCCTCTATCAACTCGTGCACTAGGCCGCTATCTTTCAGTGGTAGGAACTTACATGTTTAATTTCATTAAATATGTATCTAAACGCAAGAACAAATATGTAATATATTACAGCTGCTTACTATTCCTTAATGGTGGCTGCATTACTTTTCTTTTTAATTTTCCCCCTTGTTTTTCACCTGGTGTTCCAGCTAGTAACCCTTCCTGCCTTAGGGAAGACTATAGACTTCCCACATATTACAATAAAATACTGTAAGTGGGTGCATCACCACTCTTTCTGAAGCTATGTTAGCTATAAAGCTAAACGAGCAGAGTAAAACTTTTCGGGAGAAAGTGTTTTCCTTCCGGCCGTCTGGGAGCTGCTATCTAATAGCAGGAGACTCCTGGAGCGTCCGGGAGAGTTGTTCTGTCTGGAGATCAGCGTCCCTGGTTACCAGGTAACCAGGGACGCTGATCTGTCTGTGTAAGTGGCTGTTCGGCCAGCTACAACTTTTACCTGGGCTCAGTCGAGCCGAAGCATATGGCTTCGGCTCGACTGAGCCCCTTGGTCAACTTCGGGAGCTGTACAGGCTACAGTGAATAGCCCATACAGCAGCCCTTCGGTTCTGCTGAACCAAAGGGGTCCTGGGGCTAAAGCTAGCCAAAGGATCAGCTGAAGCTACGGCTAGATCCTTCGGCAGCTTTGTGAATAGACCCCTTCATTTTTGTGGTATGTGATGACTGTATGGGGTAATTTATGCAAGCAATACATAAAGCAGAGGTAAGAACTTTGCAGAAAGTAACAAGTTTTTTTTTTCCAGCTGAAAAAAGAATCAAGAATAAGAGAAATAACGTTTAATGGGACCCCAAGGGATGGGTCAGATGGATTAGCAATTTTGAGGGACACTGCAATTTTTTAAAAGTTATATCTTTTATTTTCTAGTAATTGTGGGATTTATGAGAACAAGCAGTGGATTAGAAGCACAGTAAATGTGTACTAAAGGACTCAAAAGGCAATAGATTTATGTTGTTTGAATCAGCTCTATATATAACTGTGTCAAAGCTTAACACATCTCCTCTACCACACTCTCTGTTATTTATTTTATTTTTTTAAAGATGTTATCAACCCTACTTGGTTAGTTAAAAAGAAACAGAATTACATATATGGGTATATTTTGGGTCATGATTTTTTTGTGTTTTTGGCATTATGTTATTGGGTGTCAATTGGTGAGCAGCAAAGAAAACATGACTTTATTAAATACATTTTTTAATTAATGTGTAATTTGCAGAATCAATACATTTCACTGAAGCATAAATGTACTAGCGTAGATAGATTTACTCAACATGTGCATAAACCCACTG
Organism: Nanorana parkeri; assembly: GCF_000935625.1. Classification (NCBI taxonomy): domain Eukaryota; kingdom Metazoa; phylum Chordata; class Amphibia; order Anura; family Dicroglossidae; genus Nanorana; species Nanorana parkeri. The sequence goes on from NW_017307009.1 coordinate 140,651, forward strand.
CTGTAATTAAGAAGGAAAACTGAAATTTTTAAAACACAGATCATCATCCCCAACCAAAGGTAATTGCTGACCATTCAAAATTTAACTTTAGAAAAATTACTCAAACATACTAGAAAACCAATGTGGAAAGATATTCAAAGCATAACTCCCAATATGTTCAAAGGTAATCAAAAATATTTTAGGCCATTAAAACCTTTATTCCCTTCAAGAGCTGAGGACAAACTGATATCTTTCTTCTTCCTGGGAACTAAAACTACTATAGCAAAAGCCCGTCAACTGTCACTGTCGTGAAACTGTTCATGAGAAGATGCAGAGCATTCTTTTCGATACTGAAAAGATATTTGAATTAATTTGTTCACCATGGATTCGCTATATGGGAGTATCGGTTGCTTTTTGACCTGGTTTCAGACAGTGTGGTGTGGAAAGGGGTTAAGCTCTTGGGATTAGCCCCTCCCCCTCCTCTTTTTTTTCCCTTCCTTTTGTGGTACCTTTCTTTTTTTCTTCTCTCCTTATATGGTACTTTTTTTTCTTTTTGTTTTTCTTTCTTTGGTGTCATCAAATAATGTTTTAAATATAATGGAAGAATTTATAAAGAGATTCTGTCCATCTTTTAATGTTGGGAGCACAACCTATTAAGGTATATTAAGGTTTATAGTGGTTTAAATAGTTTTTTTGAGTATTGATAGAATAATTGGAGTTTGTTTAACAAAGGCACTTATAAGAACACATGAATATTTTTTGATATAAATGAATGGGCAAAGCTCTCCTATTAATTAATTCTTAATAATAGTTCTGTCATATTGCATATTATACAATGTTTTTTGGTCACAGTCATAAGGAATAGATTATTCTTGTTTTAAATATAATGGGAGAATTTACAATTGTGCCCATCTTTTAATGTTGGGAGCACAACTTATTAAGGTTTACAGCGGTTTAATTCGTTTTTTGAATATTGATAGAATAATTGGAATTTGTTTAACAAAGGCACTTATAAGAACACACAACTATTTTTTGATATATATTAAAGAGCAAAGCTCTCATATTAATTAATTTTTAATAATAGTTCTGTCACATTGCATATTGCACAATATTTTTTGGTCACAGTCATAAGGAATAGATTACTCTTGAGTAAAAATGAGTCACTGTCGTTTTGGTGACACTAAAGTGTTTGTATTAATTTTGTATTTATTGTGGAAAATGAAATAAAATACTTTGAAATGAAAACCTTTATTCCCCCCAAGAACACCAGCTCCCCTGAGCCTGTCCTCATACTGTATTCATACATATACTCAATAATAGCCCCCTTGTCATGTACCTTGGTGGAAACTGAGTTGACTAGGGCGGCCTCCTTTGCCGCTTCAGTCCCAGAGCCCCTGGATGGCAGGTGCGCAGGGACATGGAGAGGCACGAGTGCTAGATGATGTCACCGTGGCAGGGAAGGTCAGTCTCTGCGATATGAGCGAGTCCCAGGTAGAAATCTGACAATAAGTACTATCCTTGTCGCTCTCCTTACTGATATGTATTTTGAATGG
>NW_017307009.1:142200-150462 GCF_000935625.1 Nanorana parkeri
GCCTGGCAGTGGGGGGGGGGTGCTCGCAGTGACTGCGGATGGCGCCGCAAATGTCAGCAAAATTGTAGAAATGTCACAAGCACACCAGTCCTTTTAGGATAGCAAAAGCTTAATTTATTGACGTTTTTGTCATATGACCAACAAGCGCTTTCGGGACCACACAGGGTCCCTTCACCAGGCTTTAGCATCGTCAATGCCTGATGAAGGGACCCTGTGTGGTCCCGAATGAGTGAAGAGAGAGATAGTCACACTAGCCAGGTTGTCAACAGGCGGGCAAAGCAGTACAAGTGACAAACAAGAGCCAAGTTGAGAACATGACGGGGTCAGTAACATGCAGACGAAGAAGTAGCATGTGGCAGGCAAAAGTGGTAGTCGGGAACAAGCCGGGGCTACAGGAGCACAGTGTAGTGAGAAGAGTCAAACAAACGGGTTGATAACAGATAAACAATCAGATGCAGGATCTCAGAAACACATTGAAGGTTTGGATGCCACAGACTTAAATAGCCCGTTTGGCACCACAGTTTGTAATGAGCGTGTGCACTCTTGTTACTAGGAAAAAATGTAAAGGTGGGTAAATGGGTAATGTAAATGTTTTAAAATTTTCTTTAAAACATTCAGTCATTATGGAATATATAAGTGCTCTATATATGATGTGGCATTGTGAGGCAATACCACGGTGTTAGGTGGCCTCAAAGTCACCCAGGGTTCTCAGCCAGAGGGGCTGAGTGGCTCCAGGAAGACATTACTGGTACCAGGAGAGAACTGCCTTTTCAGTTCTTTCTGTGTTTTCTGGATCATGGTTGGGATCCTGGAGCCAGGAGATTTCTTAGAGCTCTGGGTGGGAAGAAATCTCCATTCCTGGGTCCATGCTTTGGTGGTGACCAGCACCTGATTGTGCACCTGTTTACATCCCTCATGAAGTGTGTGCTGGGATGTGTTCAGGGCCCCACCTGTGAGTCAGGAGAGCTCCACCCCGGAGTCAGTGTGGAGGCCAGTGCAGCAGGGAGCTGCGGGTTTGTGAACCATATTGAGAGGATTGGCATGTTATTGCCGTTGTCTGGAGGAACCAGACAGTGGCCCTAAAGATTGAGGCCGGAGCCGCAGTGCTGCGAGAGAGACTTGTTAAAAGACTGGGACACCTTGAGTGTACGTGACAACTCGAGGATTGGTGAGCCCCTATCTGTTATGCTACAGCAAGCTATTTATGTTGGATTTCGTGTTATCTTTCGTTTTGAAAGCAAATAAACTGCATTGTACTTGCACCTCCGGTCTTCAGTGGAGTGTCCTTGTTACAATGAATATATAAATATTGATCTTTGAGTGCTCTATATATTATTAGTTTTTTAAACTGTTTTAAAGTATATGTGAACCCTAAAAATGTGTCATATTTGCTCCTTTTTGATCTATAAAATATGTGTTATAACTTTTTGATAAGTGCAAAAAATACCTGTTGATCCTGCTAGAAATCTATTAAACTGATAACATTCTGTGTTCTCTGCTTCTGCTACACTCATTATCACTTATTATTGCTGCCATGTTTCTCTGTGGACTACAGAACACCTTTACCCCTATGTTTTGAAGATAAAGATATGGGATATATTGTGTAATCCTAACACACTTCTTGTTCTAGAATGACAATGCTGCTACATAGTATGTGTTGCAAGTCGAGTAAGTGTTGTCACTCTAAGAAAATAAATGTTTCACTGGCAGGATCAATTGGAAAACATAAGAAAAAAGCTTTAAAAAAGTATTTATCCACCACCACAAACAGACAGGTAAGCTGCAATATATATATATTTTTTTTTTCTCAGGTTTAAGCTGTAATGTATTATTTTTTTGTTTGTGGGTTTAATATACTTAAAGCAAAATGAAAGATATAGCTCCCACCCCTGAAAGATAGTAGTGCACCAGGAACACTTATATTACCATTTCATGAGGGCAGGGGATCCCTTGCCATGTTAATATCACCCTATATGTATTTTTCCATTGGACAGGTTCTTCAAGAGAAAGTGCTAAATATGTCAAAAAAGGATGCTTATAATCAACTTACCTGAGAAATGTTGTCAATTTGTAAAGAGAAACATTAGGCCTTCTACAATACACGTAAACAGATTACAGATGCTTTTAAGAAAGTGAAAACACATTATTTTCTAAGATTCATCATATTACAATAGAATTGAGCTTATGTGAGATCTTTACATGTTAGTACATACACTTTAATTTGTTAATCAATTGTTTTTTTTAATAGAATTTGAGCAAAATATGAGCAAAAGCCCCAATATATATGTATATATATATACACAATCATGTCATAATATTTTCCCTACCATTTTGCAATTCGAAATATGTATATTGATCTAAAAAGGCTTTTGTGGTTTGTGGAAAAAATTAGATACATTTTTTAGGCTATCGTTCATCTTATATGGATGTTATAATACTGTAAATGGTGATGTATTATAAGATAAAGCCATGCCTTTAAGAGCTAGAATCTGTCTTTTAAGATATGATGTGTCACATATTCTTATCCATTTACAATAAGTGGCTTCAGCATCTAGTTTAGATTTATTATCTTGCATTGATTGCCTCATTCTGGTGAAAAGAAATTCTGGCAATAAAGTTGTTGGGTTGTCACATTGATCAAAATGTGTCAAAAACCCTGTCAGGTTAGTATCTCTTTCCTTTTTAAACAATACAGTTAACAATGCTGTGTAGGGTTTTTGATAATGTCTTTTTTTTAATTGTTCTTTTGTATAAAAATAAAAAAAAATTTTAGTTCTTATTTTAAAAATGCTAAAATTTATATTTTTAGCATACTTTTGATAGTTATTTGCCTCTGCATTCCAAATGCATAAAGGTGCCCATACACTGTGCGATTATCGCGGGAAATCCCCGCGATCATACGATAATCGCAAAGTGTATGGAAGACGTGCAACCGTTTTTACTGTTCGAGCAAAACAAATGACAAACGCACTCAACAATTTGACACCAGTTATACAGTAAGGTGCACACGAAATGGGCTTTGAACAGTAAAACAGTAGAAAGGTATCATGGCACACTCACAAACCAGCATGTAAAACAACTTGTCTCACGACTAAGGTTAATAACAGAGGTTTGGATACACGTCTTCTGCAGAAAATGTGAAAGCCGCACAGCCGCGCCAAGGCACCTCTTATAGTGCGGTCCTAACTCTAAACTATGAGAGTCTCCATCTTGGAGCACATGGGGGCAGAAGATTTCAAATTGGGTGCAGGTTTGTCAGGAGGAAGCCCAACCTCCTTAAAGGCATAGAAACACACAAGGGATCCCGCACATCCCAATGGCAGCTGAGAACCCCCATGCGTCACTGCACCAAATCGGTCAAGCAAAACAAATGAGAAACGCACTCAACAATTTGTCACCAGTTATACAGTAAGGTGCACACGAAATGGGCTTTGAACAGTAAAACAGTAGAAAGGTATAATGGCACACTCACAAACCAGCATGTAAAACAACTTGTCTCACCACTAAGGTTAATAACAGAGGTTTGGATGTACGTTTTTACTGTACGGTCGCACGTCTTTTGTCTAGGGAGCACGCTAGAAAATCAGCCGAAAATCGTACAATTTTCGGCTGGTTTGAACGGTGCTCGGGAGACAAATGCCGAACGGGCTGGTGTGCGCACGTGCACACTGCCAGTTCAGCATTGCGGTCATCGAGGGTACGATCTGCCTGCCCAAGATGGGCAGATCGTACGTTCTTTAAATTACTTTACAACCATCGCAAGACTAAGGTCTTGCGATGGTTGTAAAGTGTATGGGCACCTTAATACACTGCATTCCAAATGTTCAGCAGATTCATTACCCCTGGGTAGCAGCCAATTAGTGTGATTGACATGGTGTGGCTCATTTTCATATAAAAGCACAGAATCGAATTTCTAGGGATGAGTAAATCTGCTGGGGTTATCTATTAGGAGGATTGTTTCCAACTCCAAACAGCCCAAACAAGGGCCTCTTACCCATCTCAGGTCACCAAGGAGGAGGTGGAGGTAATATTGGGGGGAGTTGTAACTAATGCAGGTATGGATGAAGCTCCCATACTCCCAGCCCACTCCACCTCAAGCTGACACTCAGCACCGAGCAGCATATTTTGAATGGCTGCTCGGTGTGAGAATGGACAATGCTGTGCTAAGGGGAGGCTAGGGAGAGGCTGAGGAGCCTCTCACCTAGAAAAGTGGAAAGCATGCGGCAACCCACCAGTTGAGAACTAAAGATCTAGCGGACCATAAATTGAGGAAAAATGTCTGCCTCTGTGTGATTCCCTGAGGCACCAGTGAAGCATGTGACTGTTCACAAGTCCATAGAATCCTCAGCTTCAGGAGACTAAATCTTGCATTCCTATAAGATATTTTATGTGGTATGTATTACTACTCTGCAAAAAAGGAGATTATGACCAAAGTGCAATAATGGGGACTCTTGATTTTGAGATTTTGATGCGGCTTCCATTACCATGTTTACGGATCTCTATTTTCTAGTGTGAGATAGGTCTTCCCGATCTATGTCACACTATTGTAGGAAGATGCACCCTGTGTCCCCACACTAAAATAATTTAGGATGCAGGTATCCCCTCTCTGTGGGGGTATAAATTCTGCTTATTAGTCAGAAGAAATAGCATGAACTTCTTTCTCCACTTTTCCTGCAATCTGGAAATATTTACATCCTCCCTGGATCTACCCGCCATGCATCTAGAGCCCTGTCCAGACCAAACTCTTCAACAACTCACCCAATTCCCTGCACAGGACCACTGGTAAATCATATTCCCAAAGCCACAGACAGAACATTGAAACCTGGCTAAGAACTAATGCATGTCCTGTGAGCAACACCAAACACCACATTGCAGAGGGCTACCACTCTCCACCCACTTAGCACAACACATGTCTTTTGATCCTGCAACCCTCATCCTACATCCCGAACTACCATGAAGGCCACTCCCAGCTGGCATTCACAAGGGTTTGGTTATCCCATGCTCTTTTTCCTGACAGCTCCAAGCTCCCATGTAGATTATGGGAACCCTTTACTGCTATACACTGGCTCTCTTCCAGAGGACTGCACATACACATGGGATGAGGATCCCCTCAATGTGTATTGTATGTGTGAATGTCTATGGGACTGACCAGAGGCTAACATTCTCTCTTGATCCAGGCATCCTTGGACACTACTCACCTTTCGGCTCTTGCTTTAAGGAAACCTGCTGCTGGGGTGGTGCCCTCATCCATAGTTCTCTGCACATGATCCACACCTTCACCCACAGTCAAAGGTAGTTTTTTTTTCATCTAAGTGGGCGATTAGCTACAAGGAGGTGGTGGTGAGAGGGGGAAATTAGCCTGGAGATCAGTTAGTCATGTTAATTTCTATAAAGAGGGGAGAGAAGATAAGTAAATAAATACATGTTTTTTAAAAGAATGATCATTAAGACTTCAAAAGCACTGTGTATCATAAAAAAAATTCCCACCAAGATGACACTAGTGATACAAAACAGTGAGCATATTGGGGGCATAGGGGATTGACACTCCAAGAGGGAGCAGTTTCTCAGCAGACTTTGGGGGGCCAAGAAATTGTGTGAACATATCTGCACATGTAATGTTTATTGTAATATTCCCCACACAGTGTGTTCTATATTGTTTTTAACTTTTATTAGTTGTTACAACCTATAACCAGTATTTACTTAATGTGGTTTGTTTGTTTTTGCTACATGAAGCGCACATGTAAAATTTCTAGCAGTCGATAGATACATGCAAAAAAACTCTAAAGGAAATAATAATAATTTACAAATTACATGAGTGCTGTTCAGTTCAGAAGTAAGGGCCACAATATTGTCACCAGCAAAGGACAAGACTAACAGTCTATTATGTAACCGGGTCAGTCAGATGACCCTTGGAAAAAGGTACATATAGCAGCAGGAGGGAGGGGGCCTCGAGGGGTGGGGACTCAGTTTTAGTTCAACCTGTGCATGTATTTAAGCAGCTATTTTCTATTAATATAAACATTACATAGATGTGCTGTGGACATATTGGATGGGCAAAAAAAAATGACATGCTTATGTTTCACTTGTATGACAGTCATAAAATGATTTGACAACTTAGTCTCCAGGCAGTTTTCATAGCCTGGATCCCTCCACACCTTTAGTCTTTCATGTTTCTCTCTCTCTAGGCTACTGACTTATAATGCTGCCCCTGAAGCATTTGATTTATCATATTGTTATAATGCTGTGACACTATTTTGTAATAAATTATGTCATTCAAACCGACAGTAACAGTTTGTTGAGCACAGGCATTTTTATGGAAACATTTTAGGAAATTAAGAGGTTTCTACTAGCAATGCAACAATACAGAGACCAGCATTGGTATTGATGCCGATACTGTGCATTTTTACTAGTACTCGTGCTCGTGCAAATGACCCAATACTAAGAGCCGATACCAGCGCTTACAATTTCTAGATGTATTCAGCTGCCGTAAGGTCCTGCATTTGCTGGGGACCTCGTGGCAGCCTGCTGGGGACCTTGCAGTGGCTGTTTACAGCGCCAGCCATAAATCTACTGCTTCCTCCTTCACACCACCCACAAAGCCATGGGGAGGCCAGACACAGCTTTGGTAAGACCCGCACCTGCACAGTCCTGGTGAGACCGCAGCCGCCCTTACAGTGTGTCCAAGTGAGACCCACACCTGTCAATGCAGCCCTGGTGAGACCCACACCTGTCAATGCAGCCCTGGTGAGACCCACACCTGCCAATACAGCCCTGGTGAGACCCACACACACCCACACATGCCCTGGTGAGTCCCGCACACAGCCCTGGTGAGACCCGCATGCAGCCGTGGTGAGACCACACACAGCCCTGGTGAGACCTGCACACAGCACTGGTGAGACCTGCACACAGCACTGGTGAAACTACACACAGCCCTGGTGAGACCACAGAGCCCTGGTGAGACCACAAAGCCCTGGTGAGACCCGCACACAGCCCTGGTTAGACCCGCACACAGCCCCGGTAAGTCCCGCATGCAGCACTGGTGGGACCACACAGTCCTGGTGAGACTTGCATGAAAAATAGTCACACAAATATTTAAATATAAGTAAAACACCTGTTCTTGTCCATTAAAAAAAGTACAATTTTGTTTAAGTATGCTAACAGATGCTTTTTTTGCCCTATCCTCCTATAGCAAAAAAAGAAGAAAAAAAAAAGGAAAAAGCAAGATGTAGGAACAAGTTTTGCAAAAAATTGAACTAAGCACTAGATGGCATTATGATGTTTTTAGATAATAAACCAGATCTTCATATTTGTCATATGGAGTCCCCAATGAAGCAAGCGCTTATATTCCCTTTCCCACTAGGAACTTATATCAAAGGGGAATAATAGTATAAATAGTATAAATAGTGCAAAGTTCTCCATATTTTTCCACTTCAGTGTGTTCTATACAGTATATAGTCCATGCCGACACATTCCCAATGATGTAACTAGAACAGGCCAACTTTACAATGCTGTTCTGGTAATCCGGTATTTATTCATGTATCTGATGCCCAATGCATTAACAGGGGTTCTCATGTGGGGTGGCATACCTGGCATAATTGACACCCTTGGTGGGTTATTCTTTAACACTCTTACCAAACGCATGCTCCTCTATACATCACAATTATTTTCATTGGATAATCATGCAATTAAATTAATACGTATAATGGCCAAAACAAAATTGAAGACAGTGGAGATTTTAAAAACTTTTCGTATATAATCATGTTAGTAAAAAGGAAGGTTTTAATAGTGGTGCACCATGCACCAGTAAATTATCTGTGTGCATAAAATGCAAGGTTTTAATAGCACTGAACATAGTGTACCATGGTGAAACATGTGGACAGTAATGGCATGCTAAAAGTTCAAGGCTTTGATACTTTCACTGGAAGAGCCATTTTTGCGTTTTTTGAATCCACATTTCAGACACATTGAATCCACATTTCAGCCACATTACTTACAACCCCCCAGAATTATATATTTCCTAAAAAGCAAAGACCCTGTAGAATAAAATGGGGAATAAAATTTACAAATTTTAGGTCACGTGATATTAGCATGAGTCTGTGTCAAATCCCAAATTTTGTAAAAAATACACTTAGGTTAACTTTAGTGCACAAAAATAAAATATAATACCCATCTATTTGTGCCAAGTAAATAGATACCCAACATGGTGAGACCCGCATGCAGCCCTGGTGAGAACATTTTTTAAACAATCATGTGATGTGTATA